>NW_019173039.1:0-226512 GCF_001831195.1 Colletotrichum orchidophilum
GGGGGGGGGATTTGAGAGATTATCAACAACATAAACATTTGCTCATTAAACCCTTCCCCAAATCTGAATCCATGTGACGTGAAACAAATGGTGGAGTTGTACAATTGTCCGGAAGCTCACTCAGCTCTTAGCTACCATGCGCTCACTGATTCCAAAGCTTCACACCTCATCTTCCCATCTCAAGTCAAAGCGCAAATTGGCGCCTGGCCACTCAGAAACCAGAGCTCGAAAATCCGATGTGGCCACTCTAACACGCGCCGCGGGGAAGGCCCTTGAACATGGGCGATGACCTCGTGGGGTTTGGGGGGAGGGGGGGTTGCTTTAGGGATTGTGTTGAGCAGGGAGCTTGACATAGGTTAAACCTTACCGACACAGCAGGAAACTTATTCAATGTTTAACGAGAACATACCATTTCACAATCATATGCCGCATTTGACGTTTGAATGGGCGTGGAGCCTTCGACTGTGAGCTGTTCCCTGTCGAGCTGAGCAAGATTGACACCACTTCTGACGGGAAGATGCGCATGGGCCGAGATCGACACCGAGAACTTCAGAAGGGTGGACAAAAGTTTGCAGTGGGGACTAATTATATTCCCGCTCGCACTAGATGAACTGTAATTCCTCATCTCTTTATTTGTTGTTTGACATTGGTATCGATTACAGCCCTGAGCTTGATGCGAGAATTCATGACTGCGTCTGTAATATGCATGTTCCCTAGGTATAATTTTCTCCATCAACGGCCGCTCATCGCTTTCGCGTCCCTGATGACCTCCTCCTCTCATACCAGAAGTGGAGTTGGGGAGTTGGTGAGATGGTGCCGAATATTTCCCTTCACACGATACATTTCCTTTTGGACAATCGCCTTGCCGTTTCCGTGTCATTCGATATCTCATGTCATGCTTTCATCCCATCCGGAAAATGTCCACTCATGCCCCCCTATAACCAGGTATCCCCGCGCTTCTCACCTCCCCTGCCCATCACTCGACTCAGCAATCCTTTCCTCGGTTGTGTGTCTCCCTTCCTCAGCGAAGAAAGCTTGACCGGGACCACGAACGGATCGAGATCGATGCCCACGTTCGCTCGCCCGTCGTCGCCGACGTACCGTCCGAAACTGAATGTCGCGGCCTGTAGGCTCTCGGGCCCGTCGTACTCACGTACCGCCCTGCTCGGCGCTACGTAGGCCAGGATGGAGCCAATGGTCGTCGGCATGCGTGGGAGGAAGTGCTTGATAGAGAAGCCGTAGAGCGCTGCGGCGACGAGGATGTTGATGCCGAGCACAACGAGGCTGATGGTGAACGCGGTCGCGTCCATGAAGATGCGCGTCTCGGTCTTGCGCTGGACGCCCGTGATGGTGATGGGCTCCTGGTACTCGTCAAAGAGAAAGTGGTTCAGGCCCAGCATGAGGACGTAGAGCTGTCGGTATACTCGTTCGACGGTCGGTGCGAGGGCGGTCGCGTTCGGGAAGACGTTGGGGTCGAGGACGTGGCTGTCGGGGTCGGAGATCTTTATCAGGTAGTTGAACCAGTCCAAGGACAGGCTGTCGTTGTGCCATGCCAAATGGTCCTTGAAGAAGATCTTATTGAGCAAAACCGCAATCGCATCGGTGTGGTTGGTGGACAGGGGGTAATCCAGAGTCGGCGATGGCTCCGATGCCAAGACGGAGTGGTAAACGTGACCTTCGCGATCTACCGTGACGTCAAACAATGCTGTCGTGAAGGTCGGCTCGCAAACGACAAAAGTAGATTCCATCTGTCCATCCTCCTTGTTCGTGATGTTCGGGGCCCTTCCCCAACCCATGCTGAACGCGACATTGCAGGGAACTAGACTGTAGCTGTCGCCAAACATCCTAACGTCTTCAGCTGCGCATTCTCCATCCAACGCTGGGTGTATTGTGCTATTGAAGTCGAACGAGTAAGCCTGGTGAGTGGTGGGACAGTCAGGAACAGCTTCACCGTTTCTGATGTACGTGTAGTTGATAACGGGTGCTTTGACTGTTGATTCGAAAGTGCCTATGGAGGAGCAGGACGGGTTCAAGCCGAACCCTCTTGTTCTCGCCGTATAGCTGTCGCTCGTACCTTTTCCCCCGGGGCCAAGAGTAAACGGCTGGAAGAAGTAGTCATGGGTAATCCAGGCGGGTAGAGGTGTACCTTGCGAGATGTTGTTCATTGTAATGTAGAAGGGCACCGCGTAAGCTGCGACGCTGCTAGCAAAGAGCCTGCTCGTCTCACTGGAGTAAATTGACGTGTTGTTCAGCTGCGGCCTAAGAGTTTGCTGAAAATCCTGTGTGCTCTCGATTACCACTGGAAACTCGTTGAAGAGACCACCGAGGCCGACAGCGAGCAGGTTCGAAAGGAGAGCCAAGACACAGATCGCCATGAGCATGAAGTGGCCAGACTTTGCTGCGCGCCACAAGGCCAGCTGAGGAGGCACAGAGGTGTACCTTGCGTTGATGGATCCGCCTGCAGTCTTTCGACCGGTCCATAAATCTCGGAACGGCTGAATGATGCAAAGGAGTCGGTTAACAAGCACCCAAAAGGGCTCGAGAAACGTCGCAAAAATCGTCGGGACGTAATTTTCCAAGATTTGGAGGACCTCAAAGTTTGTCGTCGGCCGAATGAGCCCTGCTCTAGAGTCAGAGTATTCTTCTAAGGAGGGAGTTACCAAACGGACCTCGGTTCCTTTTCTCCTCCAACTTCAGATAGACGAGCGCAACGACTGCGCTAATCATGGTCACTATCACGGCCAAACCAACTCCGCGCCTAAGTGCCAAGGGTTTCACCGGTGAGTAGTGACCAACCGAGAAAGGGGCTTCGGGCTGGGTGAGACTGATGCGTTGACCTTCAGTAGGCTCATCTCTGACGTCGACGACCTTGATAACCATCTGTCTCGTGCGGCTCTGACAGCCACACAACAGCTTGAACCTCTGGTCTCTGAAAGCCTTCTTGAGTGTGTCTTCGGATACAGCCCCCTTTCCAGCAAATCGATCGAGAAGAACCGTACTGTTCTGGCAAAGGCTGATTAGTGATCCCAGTGAAGCTGGGTCCATGGTCAACCTGCTCTCAGCTCGGAAACTATGCCACCAAATGAGGAAAGTGAAAATTCCAACGAGAACTAGGAAGCCTTCGACGATGGCGGAAAACAGGCGGCTGACGATGATGCCATGAAGCACAAACTCGACACTTCCTTCACTTGTGACTGTTAAGGTGTCATTGGCCAGAACACGTCGAAGCGCGAGGGAAAACAGCATCTTGTGTGTCGTGTTGTATGCATCTCCCATGACAGCCTCGTTTTTGAACGATTCCAATGGTGTCCTATTCTGAGCAGCGATGGCGAACCCTACCATCGGTGACATGGGCCAGCTGATGCCTAAGTCCTCGACTTGTTGATAATGCTCGAGCAGGATACCTTGAAAAGGATACTCCCGCCTCGCCGTCCCCTCCACTGATGAGACTCCGACTCCCAGAAGATGCTCAAAAGCAGTGAAGTTGAATTCCGTCCCTGGTAGGCGTTCACGCGGACCAATAGATATCAAGGAGCCTTCTATCGGGGCCTGGTCGGCTGAAGACACAGTGACGTTGACCTGCTGTTTGAAGTAGCTCGTCTCGCAGAAAGCTGACGCTATCTTGATCTCTTTTGAGGTTGCATTGTACCGCGACCACATGGACAAGAATTGGTGACCGGCCGCGCTTGGAGGGCAAGTATCGTCCCTCTCCAGATAGTAATCAGCCCATGCACTGTTCTGGTAGCCAACATAGAGCATTTTGTATGGCATTGTGTCGCTAGTGTAGCCGTAAACATCGATGTCGCTGGCATTGCAACCTCGACCGTTGCTGAAATCGTAGGTCTTTTTCAACTCGGAGCCATGATGTGAGATGTCGCCTGGCCAGCACTCTAGCTGGGTCCAAAACTTGGTCGTACTACCTGTCCAATTGGTCGTAGGTGTATGCTCCCGCTCCGTGTCAGCTGCGAAAGGTAAGAGGGTATACTCAGGTGCTGTGAAAGGCGGTAGGGACTGATTCAACCAAGTGATGGCATAGCCTTCATTGAGGAGAGACTGATCCAGGATGAATGGTTGCTCTGAAGATGGAATTGTCTTCTCAGATGTCGTGGTGTTGATCAGTCTCTGGACATCGACAGGTCCTGTTCCAAGTATGGCACTCTGCAACGGGGTAATCAGCCAAAAGATGATGACCATTACCGTTCCTCCGTAGAATACTGGCCAATGCCTATCTCATGTGAGCGTAAGGCGTAGGAACACTCGGGGTGTTGCTAACCGTCTCCTGGCTGCCTTCATAGGGACAAAGGCAATGAAGTCGTAGGGATAATCGAGAAATACTGAGTGGTCGGCATCGGCACCCTCCGGCTTTGACATCTCCAACCAGGGCTGCATGCGCTTTACGTCGAGATCAATCCAGCTCCATAGCAGACTATAGATAACGGCAACAATCGTAGGTAGAAACAAGTAACAGAAGTTTGCTAACGGCGGTATGTCATCTGCGGATTCGGAAAGTGCCAGTCCTCCTTTGGCTTGGCTCTGTTGTGCCAGTATCTCAACGATGACTGCAAGAAGGAAGGACGCAAAGGCGAAGGAGAAAAGCACAGGAGCACTGAGAGTCAATGGCTTCCACCCGTGTTTGTGAACTATTGGATATGTTAGTTCGTGGCATTCGACTTTCGGTTCATCTCCATATTCGGTATAACCTGAATCAAGACTGCACTCGCTGTCTCGTGAGCTATGGAACACGAAGGGCGACCAAGTCTTTCGACTCTGCTTCTCAGGTGAGCCATCTTGGCCTCCGAGAAGCCGAGTCTCATGGACTTCGGGTCCCTTGATGCCCATGGCCTCGGTGGACAACGGCCGTAGACTGTAAAGGAGGGGAACGGAAGGACCCTCAACTGTTCTCGGTTGCGTGTTTATGTGGCTCAGTTGATGAGAGCTCGACTAAAAGACTCAATGACCCTTGACCCTTGACAAGCAAAGACTTGAAAGAAACCCCTTCAAAACCAGATCGAGTAACAAAGGAAACAAGGCAAGAAAGAAAATAAGGGAGAGCGAGATGAAGGAACTCAGGTCAGACAGCCTCTGTCCCTGGGAGACGCAGCACCTTAAGGGAACGGAACTGACAGACTGAACCCGACAGCGTGGGTCGCCGAAACAGGCCAAGAGGTTAACTTGCTACCAACAGCATAATGTTCAGCGCGGCAACTTGTCGATGCGCATGATTTTGAGCCGTTCCTGGCCTCGAATACTACATCGCGCCAACAGGACGTGATGGCATCCAGGGATCGTGCACCAAGTTGGTGTTCGACGTGGGCCCGCGGTCATGGGTATTGAGGAATGGGAGGTGATGGCTAAGCGCTGGAGAGATGATCGAGGGGCCGCGGCCCTGCGGGGGGCTAGACGAAGACTTAGAATGCCTTGCCACTGCTGAGCCTCTTACACATTCATTACTTTAGTGATCAGACTCCGCTTTCATCTTCTCGTATCATTTCCAGTCTGCCTTTCCAATTGCTTCGTTTCACAGACTCCGTGAGTTGGCAGAGTGTTGGGCTCACATAGCATGAAGTGGACGAAGAATGTGAGAAGGTTGACAGGGGTATAGCACTCTGTCTGCAGGGACAAATTGGGTTGCAGTGAACCATCAGGATTAGCCGCCGGGCGCGAACGTCTCATTGGAGCGCTGAGAATAGAGGTGGGCCATCGATTTATCCCGGCAACTGCACCACTCTTCCAAGCGAGTTGTGCAATTGTGCAACATCAAGATGAATCTTCTCTCGGTGCCTTGATGAGCTTGTGCAAATCCCCAATTGGATACGGGCGAGTCTCATTGAAGACAATTCAGCGGTTTTGGTCAAGTGAAGTCATAAGGTGTGTTGGGGAGGCCCGGACGGCGTCGTAGTCGACCGCGTCGCACGGAGCACGGAGCCCCGCCTGCTCCGAAAGGGACCCTGCATGTGGGGCCGAGCAGTCGGCCGGTCGTCACAGCCTCCCCATAATGTTCGACCCTATCTATGATAGCAAGCCTTCGTCTGCTCCCCTTGAAGAAATGACTGAGTAGAATATTTTCAATGCACTGACAGAAAATTAATCTTAATATTGCGGCTTTGCTGTTGCGGCTGAGTACGGGCCATCTGCGTGACAGTCAGTCGCTTCAGTCTTTGTACAACGGGCCGTCCACCCATTTTAGCACTAAACGGGTAGGATATTTTGCGGAATTCTCGGGCAAGTTGTCGATTATACCCATGACTTCACTTCTGACCTTCTTTGTCCCCGGATCCTCCAATCTTACATGACGCACGGTGTCTTAATTCATGCATGCATCTGGTGTAAATCAACTTCGTAAGTAGAGTTGCCAACAAATCAGCAGCCAAGAAGCTTCAAGAACTCGGCGCTGAGATAGTTTGCGTAAATTCACCAGCCCTTCGGAAACTATTTCCAAAGCTACGTTGGCGTTGGTTCATCCCCAAGTCGCTGCATTCTCCATGCCGTGCGGACACGAATGATATGAACAGCCTCGGCCTTCTTCTACATCACTTACACATGTCCAATAGATATGGTGTCGAGCCGCATTCCAGTGAAGTTGCATCTTTTGGTAGTCCGAGAGTTATTCTCAAGCTTCCCCGCCTGACAGGATTCAGTAAAATGTACCTTCATGTCTCTTAGAGTTGGTGTGTGACGTAATCGTACATTTTCTGAGGGATGAGAAAACACCAGACCCTTTGCCTGTGTTCCCTGTAGTAAGCCGTGCGAAAAACACGATACTTGACCGGAGTCTTGTGATTTTATTACTTAAGGCGTGTGGTTTGCGAGATTTATGGCACGCTTGTTATAGTTAAGAGATATATATTGTCTGTCACTGCCCTAGGTTCACTCTGTAACTCATCCCGCTGAGGCTAATGGCTCGTGGCAAGCACCGCTCACTACGGACCGTTCACCTTCTTATAATGCTGCGTAAAATCATACCTCACATCAAAGCTCCCCATCATCAACTCCCTCATAAACACCGGGTCCTTCCCAGCGCGCACACACATCTGCATGAACCCATCCCTCTCCAGCCTCGTGGCCGGGTCCGCATCCGATACCCTCCGAAAGTTCTCCTGCGATATCGGGTCAATAATCGTCCTCCACTTGTCCCTCCTCTTCTCGCTGTACAGATCGAGTATGCTCTCATTCGCCACTCCGTCCCAGATCCCCGCGAGGCAGTCGTACAAGCCGCCGACGTCGACGAACCCGCCCGTGATTCCCAGACCGCCCCAGGGGTTACACAAGTGCGCCGCGTCGGCCGCCAGCATGAACCGACCGACGCGGAACTGCGGGGCACACCGCTGGTGCATCTTGTACGGGGCAAAGTTGACCACGTTGTACTCGTCAGGCTCGGGGTGTCCCGGCAACATCGTCTTGAACTTCTCCCGCTGGCGCGCCTTCAATTCCTCGTGTGAGAGGTTCGACTCCTCGCCATAGGTCACGCGGTACAGGCCGTCGTTGGTAATCTTGGCCGCCATGAAGAAGTGCTCGGGATGGATGATGAAGTTGGCGTCGTCGAATCCAAACTTTCCGGCAAAATCGTAGTACGTGTTCGTCGCGACGATTTGCTGATCCCACGTCCAGCCCGGGTACTCGTCGCCGAAAAGCCCCTTTCGAACGGCGCTGTTGGCGCCGTCGCATCCGACAATGTAGTCGGCCTCGATCCGCTTCTTCCCCTCGGGAGTTTCGACGTCGACCCAGGCGCGGGTTTCTTCCTGTCCGAGGCCAACCACACGGTGTTCCCAGCTGATGGTTCCGTTGTACTTCTCCAAGAACTCGTCGAGCATGACCTGGTCGAGTTCCTGCAGTGCGAGACACGTAGTCCGCAGGTCTTCGCCGTTGGCATCGCGTAGCACTCCCGAATCGAACCCGGTGATGAGGCTGTGGTCGTCAAGTCGACGCCATACAAACTTGTTCACCGTCATGCCGCGACGTCGAATCTCGTCCAGAACCCCTGCTCGCTTGAGATCGGGTATGGCTGCGGGACCGTAGTGGGCGGCGCGCGGTTGCTGATCGAGGTGGTCCTGAGCCTCTAGGATGTGAACCGGAATGCCATGCTTGGACAGGAGCAGGGCGAGAAGTAGGCCAGAGGGGCCAGCTCCGACGATCACGACCTGTTCTTTATGTTAATACGCCATTCGTCTGGAAAGGTTGGAGACCGTACATTGCTGAACGGGCGGCTCATCTTTGGCTCTGAATTTGCTCAATCAATCATTACAAGCCTGCAGTGAAACGACGAGAGAGTCCACAATCTTCATAGGGGCTGCGACTGTTATGGGACACGAGTCAACCCCGCAACGGATTCGCATCGCGCCGGACTTGTTGCCAGTAATCCGTCGATGCAACGGTACTTTTCCCCATCGCCGGGGTGCTAGCCGAGGATGTCCCCATCTGCTCCATTTTACGGGCAGACTTCGACCCCGCAGACGTCACCCCGCGAGCGACCGAACTGACAGGCGGAACGATGAAGGGCACACGCGGGGTTAAAGATTCGGCAGATCATTTTTAGATTGAATGGAAGCAATTTAGATCGGAGGGGTTCCCGTTAGACTTTGCGCTAAACCTGCACGTCGCAACTGTCCAACGGGATAGTTGTAAATCTCACGTTATATAGCCTCTCAAGAAATAATAGATAACTTTCTTGCGTGAGGGTTGCGTCGTCATGTATCTCCAAGTCCCGTCACGTGGGACATGATCCTGGTCAGTTACAAGACTTCGGCAGCGAAGGAAACCCGTTGTGAGCCAGCTCAAAAAGGTAGAATGTCATGTCAGGGAGATTGTTAGCCTAGTTGGTCTGCTCATCTAACCTATTGGATGCTATAAACGAATGTTGGCGGATAATAGCGCCCCGATGCAGGTGGAAGCATCGCAGAGCTCCGGCAACTGCCCGATGCTATACCGGGGTCGACCGGCCCCACAATGGCAAAAAAGCAGCGGCACCAATTCCGGTGAGACTTATTCGCCCTTACCGGGTATTGCTGGTTATAAACGATCGTAGAATGTACATTCCGAGCCAAATTTCTCAGGCCTTCTACCTCCCTGGGATTCGCTAGATTGGCATCAATTCATATCCCGCGGACTGTTTCATTTCTGAGTACGCGAGTGTGCGGGAATGGTTCGCCAGAACCTGTAGCTTAGTAACAGACAACACGTTCGTTCGATGTTATGGACAGCGTACAGAGAGTCAGTGGTATGGAAAGCGGAAGGGAATCAATTTGATCGAGCAAAGCGGCGTTGGAAGAAGCGAATTGGTAATTGGGAGACTTTTGCAGCTGTGGTACTTGCTCTTCTCCCATTGCTCCATGTCGTCATTCCTACTTGCTGAAGACCTGTTGACACGGCTGATTCACCGAATTTATATCACTGCTTAACACTTGAATAGTCACACCAGAATATGCTCCAGTACTCTCAGAGCTATTTTAGCCCTGTGTGTTGGCAGCATTCAAATGACATTAGAACAATGTTCAGTATTTTTCCACCTAGTTGTTGGACAAGAGTACACAAAAAGCCGTATAGGGAAAATTCCATCCAAATTCGGACAGAAAATCCCGCGGAAGCTAAGGCAACTACTTGCTCGACGCCTTCCAATCATTTGAATGGCGCATGATAAGTCAAACAGGCCCGTAATCGCAAAGTAAGCATATCCGACCCGGGGAGCAACCACTGTGATTTGGGATCGGTTCTGGCGTGAAGACGCCGACTTTGTGCTGACACAGCGTCGGCTTGTCTCTTCATCTCGTTCTTTCTTCCTGTCCCCAGATATGCAGTTTCATCCTCAACGAATCCCTACCGCGGCTCTTCTCGCGGCTTAGCTTAGCACCTCTCATATCACAACGTGATTGGAAATTGTGTTGGTTCGACAGCCTCTGCGGCAAATGAATGATGACTTGAATTACGCGCTGATTTCAATTGTATCGCCTTGCTCGTGACCCAATTCAACTTTCCGACGTTCTCACTGTTCCCTTGTCTCTCAGTTGACTCATCTCATCGCGCACGGAAGGAGGGGCTAAGATGCTTGGTGTTGAATTTGTTTCAACAAATCGTGCTTTATTCTGCTGGTATAATAGCATTCTTCCGCTTTGCCGGGGCACGACTTTTTCCTGGCCCTTTTCACCCTTCATACTGATTGTTCCCGTGTCTCTTCGACGACTAGGGGATGTGATGCGACAAATGAAAATAGATGATGTAAAAAAAGACTCTTAAGATAATGAGATGAAGAAAAGAAATTGAGTTACCAGTTAAACAATACATAAAAGCCTTGGGTAGACTCCTGAAGCCCCGTCGGGAATATATATAATATGACCATCATATATACAGGCCATCTATTCAGCCAGAGAAGTGAAATGTTTTTGATCGGATAGTGGGATAGTGAGGTTGGAGGGAGCGAAGTGTCAAAAAGAGAATAAAAGAGGTCGACATTTTCGAAAAACTGGCTGATTTGGCTCTTGACTATCCAACTTCCGTTGTCGTAAAGCGAAGGCATCATGCGCTTTGTTCCCCCCATTTTTGCTTTGTTTTGATACTTCGGGATTAATCAACGCACGCCCAACACGTCCTTGCAGCCCACTCATAACCGGGCAGCCTCGAAACCCGAACTCTCGGAACACGCTTACGAGATGGTAAGCACCATGGGACCGGCCACAATGATGTCATCGGTGAGCGTGCCAGCCATGGGGGCGTTGTTCGTGAGGGAAAGGTAGACGACGCCGCTGAGACCCTGGGGAACGACGCAGCCCTGCTGAGGGGTGAAGGGAGTGAAGGCAGTTCCACCGGGTTGGAGACCGCCGGTGGTGAAGGCGCAAGCCTTGGCCTGAGGTGCAGCATCGGACTGGAGCATGATAGGAGCGCCAATGGCGACGGCCTTGGGGTCGGCGGGAGCGGTCATGGTCAACTTGGGGAAGGGCTGCAGAGCCAAGTTGGAGCCCTGGGGGCAGGAGACGATGAAGGGTGCGGCCAGAGAGAAGACGGCGCGGACACCGAGGGGGGCGTCGAAAGCCTGGGGGATGGAGATCTGCTTGGAGGCGGCACGGATGAAGGTCTGGTGGCGGGCCTCAATGGTGAGGATAGAGCCGGCAGCGCCAAGGATGGCCTTGTCCTTCACGAGAGGAGCGGCACCGAGGTAAGCAGAAACACCAACGTTCTCGAGAACACCAGCGGTTGCGACCATGCCAGCCGCATTCGTGAAGCCGAAGTTGTACTGGCAGGGCTGTACTGGCTGGGTGCCGGCCTGGGCGATGGCGGATTGCAGGAAGGAGACGTGAGACAATTCAGTAGCACCGACTTGTTGGAGGTCATTGACTTGCTCGTTGGACAGACCGAGGGCCTGGAAGTCCTGGGCGGGGAACTTCTGGAAGCCTTGCTGGTAGAAGGTTCCCTCGAGCCATTCTAGAGTGAGGGCGCTGCGAAATTCGTGTTAGTCCCGGCTCCTGTAGCTTCCACCCACCACCATCTCCCAGTCCGACTCACAATTGCAAGATATCAATATCCGTCAATCCAGCAGCCCCAGCTCCAGCCTGTTGCCTCTTGGCAAGGTCGTAGATCTTCATCTGCTCGGCGTTCAACTTGGGGCCCAGGGGGGCGGCGGTGGCCACTGCGGCCAGGCAGGCGACAAGAACGGACTTCATTGTGGAAGGCATGGTTGATTAGGTTGTGTGATTTTAGCTTTGCTCGCCCTATACTTTCTTTTCCTGTTCGATTGGCTGGTCTCCCGGAGCAGATTTTCGGATATAAGATGGGTCGATCGGTGCCACCTGGGACGGTCGATGAAGTGAAAGATTAAAAGGGGGTATTAAGAATGTTGTCCGAGGGAGTGACAGGGCGAAGTAGGTCTCGAAGGGAAAGGAAAGTGTAAGCAAAACCGGTGGACCAGGAAAGCAGACCAGCGCTTTTGGAAGTTTAAAGAAATTGACACACGGTGAACGGAATAGAGAGAAAAGAAGAGAAGGGGGCGCGAATAAGATGGTGAGGGGGGGAAACAAGCGAGCAATAAAGACGCTTCACTTTGGCCATAGCATCTTGCCGCTCCCCCATGGCGTATCTCGCCTTGCACACACGCATGGCCCTTCTCATTTTCTGCTACTCGGGAGGGGTCGGATCGACTTGGGTCCTTGCTGGGGATTGTTTGCGGCAAGCTTTCTTTCCGTCGTCGGTTCACACGGGAGCCCACAATGCGGGTAACAAGATTACGCTCGACCACAAAGCTTCACACCCGACAGGGGTGCAGGGTACAGTGAGCAGGAGCTTGCATTTGGTGTTGGTGCTGGTACTGAGGGAGAGTCCAGGGCAAGCCGCAACAAATGCAGCGCTTGCCTGGAAGAGCGTGTGTGCGCGCGCATGCGGTGCGTATTGGAAGACGGGAAAGGGGATCTAGCGGGCAAGCCAAGTCAAGGGTTGGATGGTACCCCTTGCCAATGGCGTAGAAGGGTGTGCATGGAGAAAGAGAACATGGTGGAAAGTTCAGATGGCAGCGAGACCTTGCCTGTCCTCCGCATGGCCCAGGAACGAGGCAGGAGATTGAGCGAGTGGGATGGAGAGGTGTGAGTGAGAGTACCTATCCGTGAACGAGGGAAAGGCAAGGCCAAGCAGCGTGGGCAGGTGTAGCAGGTGCACCAGTAAGGGCTACGGAGTAGGTACTCTTTGCATGTTTCGTTTCGCTGCGGTCCAAACAAGCTCAACGAATCGGCAGAGACTCGACGGCTAAAAGCACCAATCAGAGAGCACAATAAGCAGAAAGAGGGGCCAGATGGGATTGGGCAAGGAACTAGATCAACTCCTTAGATTGGGATGAAGCCCGATTCCAGATGCTGCAGCGACCCCCTGCCGAGCTTGTTTTTGCGCTTCTTTTTGACTTTGACTTTGTGTATTGCAAGGGTCCTGCGAGCAGTGACCCCACCGGGAGTCCTGGGGCAGAAGGGGGTTTCTGAGGGCCGTTGAGGAGGCCAAGAGGTGAATGTGAATGTACACAAAGGCCCCCTCGCTCGCCACTGTTTTGGCATTGCAGCCGAACCAACTTTGTTGCATCGTGACCCCCAGCCAAGACTAGGTAGACGTCGACCCGGGTCACGGACGGGCCGTCGACCGAAACCATTGTGATACGTCTCCCACGTCAGAAACCCCGGTCCGTGAACGCCCGGACCACCCTGTCACTGGTGCCTTCCGTGGTGATTGATTGGCCGCCGCCCGGGTGGAGCCTCTCCCTGCAAAACCTCGCTGGGCTTAGCGCGGGTACGTACCCAGGCATCTGCAGGAACGTTCTCTCGGTAACGTCTCTTTCCACTGCTCAACCTCGCTTTCCCCTTTCCGCTTTCTAAGCCGCCTTGCTTTGCTTCGACTTTCCGTGCCGGTCTGTTGGAGCCGTCCATCCCACAACGCCAAGGCCAGACGACCACGCACCCTAACCCATCTGACTGCTTGCATTTATCCAACCCCCGGCGCCGTATACCGCTGCGATCCTGCGATAAGGAGACGATGCTCATTTGCACAGCAATCGACACCTTCGGACGTTGCCAACTGTATGAGGAGAAATCTAGGATTCTAGATCCTCCTGTCGTTGCTAGATAAGGATGTAACGCACCATTTGCTTAGGACTATGATCTGCGAGCCGCGGCTGCGAGAGGCTATCTGTATTGCCTCCTCAATCACAGTTCATGATCTTGACAGCCGGAGCGCTGGGCTCGATCGGCCTCTTAGGCATCCTCAGCTGGAAAAGCTAGGTAGACAGTTGGGCTGACTTGAGGATTGCTTGCTTGCTTGCTTTCTGACCTGGCAAGGCCATGCTAGGTCTTGAGATACGAAAGACTAGCAGGACACGCTCGTGATCTGGCTTTCGTGGAAACGACCGGAGAGCAACCCCAGATCTAGACTAACGCCTCTCGCAGCTCACTATCAAACGGCCGTCCCAATCTCAAGGCCTACCACAAGAGGACGATTCTGCAACCAAAGCACTGACCTCGTCACCTCATGGTCAGCGTGGTTTCCGGCCTGGTACTGATTCCAAACCGCCTAAATACACTAGTGACTTAAGCTTATCGACAATGGGGCACATTGAGCCTCTCCCGCGGGCTGCCTCGGCGGAGACTAACACATCCAGTGTTCCTCGCGTGTGTGGAAAACATCAGACTCGGAATATTTACTAAGCGGCATCTGATAGCTGGGCCCAAACATGCTCTCTTGCCACATCGGTCCTTTATCAGGCCACGTGATCCAAGTCTCGACTTTTCATCAGTTCAATCTTCTTCCTTCTTTTAGTCCATCCCAACGATTCGACACCGGATGGTCGCTAACCACTCAGCCAGACCTGTTCTCCCACGGCTCATTTCGGCAAGCCAAGACCTTGCAGGGCTTACAAACCGTTTCAAAAGCCTTTGGATGCTCAAAACCATTCTTTTCGTCCCAAATCCCCATCCATGAGCCAAGAGATAGGGAACCCATCCCATTTCTCTCTTGCCCAGGGGCCTGTCTGGACCGCCTCGAGCAGGCGCTCATTCCGTCTACCCGTGACCCGAGTCGTGTGGAAGTCACGCCCGCCACGCTCATCACTTCTCTCCATCACTCATCCCTACCCCACAGGAAAAACCTCTGAAAAGTCGCCCCTTTCGCAAGCTCACTCCTGTTATCAATCGTTTGAAACTTCGGCGCTGGCTCCAGTTTGCCTTGCCTCGACCAGTACTACATCATGACTCCGACATCGTTTACTAGCGTACACCATATGCACGCGTCTGACATAGCAAACTCAACCCCTTTGTCATCGCCTCTCTGCCGTGCCATCTACACTGCGTGTCGGGCGCAGTCCCACCTTGCGTGCAGTCTTCGGGCAACTAAGCATCTCGTTCAAGCCTTTGGAAACAACTTACTTTCCTTTGCCCCGCAGCCGTTTGGGCCATGTCTGCTCGGAAGGAAACGAGTAGAAGCAACTTTCCTCAGGTTCCAGCTTCTCGGTAAGTTATGCGCTCCGCCTGCAACGCC
The DNA here is from genome assembly GCF_001831195.1 of Colletotrichum orchidophilum. Lineage (NCBI taxonomy): Eukaryota > Fungi > Ascomycota > Sordariomycetes > Glomerellales > Glomerellaceae > Colletotrichum > Colletotrichum orchidophilum. Next base: position 14,989 of record NW_019173039.1, read on the forward strand.
AACATGCCAAAGGTCTGTGGGAAAGTCCTGAAAAGGAAAGTCATCGGGGGCCCAGGAAACGTTAAGCAGCAGTCGACGAAGGCTCCGGTCTCTCGATCCTACGCGTGCCGGGCTTGGCTAATTCAAATCTTTCCTAATCCAACAGCTTGTCAAAGAGACATCTTCCACTCTGTCTATGTGATACAAGAAGATGATCGAGCCAGGCCCTACTGCTTCAATCCGACGAAAATTGAACCCCCCCGACGATCGCCGCCCAGATCGCACAGGACATCAGAGAGGCCAAGGGTTCCCTCTTCATCGGGGGTTACAATGCTTCCATTCACCTTTTGCTCTCACACATCACTGTACACTATTCTCCCGCAAACTTGCGGTGCAAGGTCGGACTAGAAACCTTGCCCAAGTTTCCCTACTCGTGCCACCCTTCAGTCAACGATCAGTTCCCTGTGGACACGGGAAGTTTCCCCATGCCAAGACGTCCACAAACGTTACGGAGACTCTTCTGCCGCCCTCTGACAGCACGTCTTTGACGATGGACGCAGCTTGTTCTCAAAGTTCTCGTCGAATATTCCGACACACCTGCGAATAGCATCGTATTCGCATAGTGTAGAGCGGCGTGTCTCTGAATATGCGGAGAACCACCTGGTCGCTGATTCTTAATGTAGAGCTCTCGAACGACGGCTTTTCATATTGCACCTCACTCTCTGATCTTGAATAGGCTCCTACCCCCCACCCCAACGGTCGTAATGGACTTGCCCTGTTTGCGTGCTCGTTCCGGGGCGTCATGATCGTGTGTCTCCGGTCCACTTGCGATTTCTGAAGCCATTCCGTGCCCCCCAGCCGCCTTCCCTTGCATGCGTCTCCACACCCCGATCCCCGGCCTAAGTCATCACGTCAAATTTCCAAACCGGCTCTCTTGTCAACCACCGCAGCTGAAACTCTACCGAGTTCCTACCCTGGAACCCACGCACCATAGGAGTCCAACCCACCGACTCTGCAACGCGGCGCAAGGGTAGCCTTGCTCCGGACAGAAGATGTATAACCTCTCAGGCGCTCTGCCTCTGCACCTGTCGGCTTGGTCACTCACGGTTGTCCGCGTACCTGGGCGATTCTTCTGCCATCAGAGAGTAATTGAGCGTGAAAGTGTGCAATTGGGTGTACCATTTTACTAGCTCATAGGCGCTATGTCTACTATTTCATCCACCACCCTTCTCTCAACTTCCAGCCTTTTGTGCTTAATGACTCATCCAGGGACGAAGATATAGTTGCTATTACTCCCATCTCACTCACAACGATTTGTCCCAACTCCCACTCAAACTTTTCTGCACCACTCATGATGCAACTCTGTTGATGGAAAAGCACCTTGTGCTTATCCGTCCCTCAGAAGCAATCAACTTGTGTCCTGCATAGGACAGCTTATATCAAGACACCTTTTTACAGAGCATAAGGGTTCAAAGACCGAATGGTCAAGCAACTGCTTCGGATTAGTACACATCTCCAGAGTTTAATAGATAGTGAACTTACGGTGGGCTCTTGGACAGATCCGTCTTGAGAATCACAGGAACTCTGCTCATCTCCGTAACGTCCTGAATGTACTCTCCTCCCTCCTCACGGAGCTTGAAAAGCTTGAGGTACTTCTCCTTGTTCGACAGGCGGGCCTCGGGGGCCTCGGGCGCGGGAACCTTGGAGTCGGACCTGGTGCGTTGCAGTGGCTTAGCGTCGGAGCGGGTCGGCGAGCCGGGGACGCTTTGTGTGGGTCTCTCAGCCAATGAAGCTCCAGCCATGGCCTCGGTGATATCCGAAGCATTGTCATCATCGTCGTCGAAGAGGGCATCGACGTCATCAGTAGAGATGGTGCCTGTCTCCGTCTGTTTACGCGCAGCCTCCTCTCTCTCCTTCTTGGCACGCTCTGCAGCCTCTGCTTGACGAGCAGCAGCTTGAGCGTTGGCGTTTCTGACAGACGCAGCAGCCTTAGGACGCTCGTCCTCAGGTACGTAGGCGGAGCTCGGCACACCCTTCTCCCAGTAGAGCTCAAGAACTCTCTTCTCCTTTCTGAACTCAGCCTTCTTGAGCGGCAGCTGATCGCAGTGCACACGTTTCTCGAAGCCCCATTCGGGAATGAGAACGTCAAATGCCGACTCATAGACGCAGAGGACGATGCCTTCTGTGATGAGATCGCCGTTCACCTGCTGGCGCTTCTTGTCCATTTCGCGACAAGACTCAATGTGAATGCTCTGTTCCTGAGCATTCTGCGCCGAGTCCTTCTTGGTGTTGCAAGACTCAATGGTCTTGACCAGGCTCTCCAGTTCTTCCGTGTACTCAATCTTACCTTCCGAGAGGATAGATTCGAGTTGTCGGTGGACAATGATGTCGGCGTAGCGCCTCGTGGGGCTAGTGAAATGAGTGTACAGCGGCAGGTTGAGTGCGTAGTGGGGCCACAACTGCTTAGCAGTCTTGCCAGCAATGAAGTATTTAGCACGCTGCATCGACTTGAGCACAAGCGTCTCCATTCCCTTGCGGGCTTCGGCGTCGTCAACCTTGAAAAGGCTGTTGTGCATGCTGCCGCTGCCGGATGTCTCAACCTCATAGCCGAGGGCGTTCATACGATCGGAAAAGGTCTGAAGGCGTCGGGCATTAGGGGGGCCTTGTCGGCGCAGAAGAGCCTTCTCAGGCAGAGCCTGAGCAAGCCGTTGGGCAACGTAAGTGTTGGCCTTGTGCATGAGCTCCTCGACGAGTTCGGTCGCAGCGGTCGTGTCGAAGATGTTATGCTTGATGGGAATGTTCTCATCATCGAGTTGCTGCAGAAGCCTGAGGGGTGCAATAGGTTCACCACCAGCACCAAGACGGGCCTCAGTGAACTTTTGAGCGACCGCCTGGATAGTGTTAGTGCGACTCTAGAAAGTACCTTGGGGTCCAGTAGAACTTACGTTGAGAATCTGGACATCCTTCAGTTGAAGGGACTCGTGCTTCCAGTCTTCTTGACCGTTCAGAGCCCCGTCAATCTCCTCAATAGTGATCTTGGCAGTGCTCTTGATGATACTCTTGCCGATCCAAGTGTCTCCCTCGGCAACAGAGCCGTTGTGAGGGTTAACACGGAAGAGAACACTGACAGCCAGACGCTCTTCACCAGGGGCCAAAGAGCAAACCTCTCCGCCAATCTTGGGAGGAAGGAGAGCGCAAGTGCGGTTGACCAAGTGAACCGCGGTGCCGCGCTTCTTGGCTTCGCGGTCGACAAGCGAGTTGGGCTTGACGAAGTGAGTAACATCGGGAATGTGAATACCAATGTCAATCTTGCCATCGGGCTGAGTTTTGATGTGGATGGCATTGGCAAGCTCGGGAGAGCCGTTGAGGTCAAGCGTAACAACCTTCTCATCACGGAAGTCCCGGCGAGCAGCCAAGGCGGCCTCCTCTTCCTTAGCGAGGGACCAGTCCTGAAGACCAACGCTACGCAAAACAGCCTCAGAAAACTCATCAGAGGAAAAGTTGTTGTCGCGCAGGAGAGCATCGGTCTCCACCTTAAGGTCGCCCATGCGGCCCAACTGCTCGACAAGGGTGCCGAAAGGATGCAGAGAAGTGATCGGCCAACGCTTAATGCATGCAACAAAGATGCGATCGGCGTAGTCCTGGTGCTTCTCCACGAAATCACGCGGCGCCTGCTCCGTAGGAATGGCGATGAGCGGCACGCGCTTGTCGGTAGGCTTGAACCAGACAATCTTGGGCTTCTCCTGCGAACGGTTGTCGTGGTGGCGATTGTTGCCCCCATCTCTGGCGGCTCTCTCAGCTTCCTGCTTCTCTTTCGTTGCCTGACTGCTCGGACGGAGCAGGCCTAAGTTACCCGAAAACATTTGGCCAGCTACACGTTCAACGACAGCCACAATGTGGCCTGCGTACAGGGGTTTGGCCTCATCATTGATTTCCTCCTCCTCAACTAGAAGCAGGCTTTGACCTTCGACCTCGACATCGTCGTTCTTCTTCTGAGTGGGGCGTTGGCGCAGACTGCCACGACGGCGAATGCCGCCCTCCTGTTGCGTGTTGTCATCGTTGTTACCGGATGACTGGTTCTGTCCATTGGTGGATCCAGAACGGGTATCAGTGATGTCCTTGCGCTTCTTCTTTTCTTCCTTCTCGCGCTTCTGGGACCAAACTTCGTCGACATCAAGAAGTTCAACAGCAACCAGGTCACCCTCGAGGGCACGGTTGCGATCCTTGCTACCGCAAATAAAGATATCAGCATCAAGCAAGCCGTCCTGAGTAGAAACATAGGCGTCGCTGCGGTTCTTCTTGTTCACGCGAAGAATACCGGACACGAGCTGACCGTCGCCAAGAAGAGCCGGAAGTGTAGCTTGGGGGAGGTAAGGGGTGAAGAGAGTCTTTCTCTGCTGTTGTTGCTGCTGGTTTCCACCAAGCTGACCACCATGCTGGCCGCCCTGAAGGCCAACAAATTGCTGGCCGCCCATCTGGGCAGCTTGGAGGGCCTGCAGTTGCTGGATCTGCATGGGGTTCAGCTGCTGGCCTGGGTACATGCCCATGGGGAGCATGTTGCCCGGTATCTGCATAAGCTGAGGCTGGCCAGGGTATTGGAACGCGCCAATGTTGGAGATGGACTGGTTTACGGAACCGCGAGTGCGGTGGCCCGGCTGGAAACCGCCCTGCTCCTGACCCTGGTTACCACCCTGGTTGCGCCAGTTTCCATCAAAGTTGCGAGAGCCGGTTCTGGCGTGACCACCACCGCCAGTCTGGCTGCTGCGGCGACCAAAGTCATTCTGGCTGGCATCACCAGAGAAACCACCGCGACCAGTGCCACCGCCACGACCGTTCACAGCCATGCTCTGGCTGCGACCATGGCCACCGCGCCCACGACCGGCACTGGTACCCTGAGCGATGGGAGCCTCGGGTTGAGTCGGAGCGGGGGTCGGGGCGGAGGCACCACCCTCGGCACTGGCCTCGGTGGAGGGGGACATTGGGAACGAGAAGCCCGATGTCGTCCGCTTCTGCTGTGCGATTTCTGCCGCCTTCTTCGCATCGGCAAGGGCCAGAGAGTGGCGTCGCTGGTGTCCGCCGCCGCCGGCACCACCACCGCGACCTCCACGGCCACCGACGTTTTCCCTGCCGGGAGCGGCGCCGGAGGCATCATTGAAGTTCGAACCGGATGCACCAGAGGAGGGGGCGGGAGGAGGGCCCATGCCCATGTTAGGAAGTGCCGACTGATTACGGCGATGTGACATTGGCTGAGTCGGAGGACCGCCCATGGAGACATTCGGAATCTGTTGGGGGAACTGGAAGGCGCCCTGCGGCGCCATGCCCGGCTGCAGGGGATTGAAAGCACCACCTGGGCCGAGCTGTTGCGTGGGGGGCATCATGCCCATGTTCATGTATTGTTGCTGCGTAGCTTGGATTTGTTGCTGCTGTTGCTGCAAAAGCTCAATCTGCTGCTGGATAGCTAGCTGTTCCACTGCAAAGCAAGACACATTGTCAGTATCGGCGTTGATTTTGGCACGATGACACGGATGACGAGGGGTAGCAGGCATCGCGCAGTAGCGGGAAGCTCACGTAGGAAGATGGGAAAAGATGGAAGGCAAAGATGTGATTCAACGTACTACCCGGGTTGGCAAACATGCTCATCAACGGAGTCAGCTCGGAAGGGCTTCTCCTGTGCGCAATGTGAAGCCGTCGGCCGGTTGGGCCTGGGACGCCGCCGGTTGGCTGCGGCGGCGGCTGCTGCTGCTGCTGCTGTTGTTGCTGCTGCTGCTCCATGGTGGGCAGTCAAGCAGATGAAAGATTGGCTTCTTTTTTTTATCTTGTAATGCACGTCAAGTGCGTAGTGATATAAAGGACGGACGGGTGGGTGGGATTGATAGCGTTGGATACCGGGTCGTCGGCGTTGGCGTCGATGAAGCTTTGTGGGATGATGTGGCAGGTAAGGTATTGACGTATGTAGTTTGCGGACTAAAGACAGTGGAGAACTGGGATGGATGTGGTTTTGGGCTCTTGGTCTTCTGGGTTTGTGGACTTGGTAGCTGTGGTTCAAGGAAGGTAGGTCTTGTTGTCTGATCGATCGATGAGGGATTGAAAATGGGATGGATTGGGAGGTTGGGAGGAGAGGGTTGGATGTCGGCGAGACGGAGCGAGGTGAAAGGGAAGGGAGCTCGCAAGGAGTGTGCGAAGTGATGGTTGAGGTGGGAAAAAAAGGATGAGGCAGACAAGACGTGAAGAGAAGACGAGGCAGGATGGGAATGTCCTCTCTGGGAGAGACTGACGGGGGGTTTGTTGCGAAAGGCGAGTCGGGTCGGGGGGTGTGGAGTGGGGAGGGGGGGAAGGAGGAGAGTGAGCGAGCGAGGAGCAGGTGGAAAAAGAAGGACAGCAGTACCCGGGTGGAGGAGCGGACAGGCAGGAGCAGCAGGAGGAGCAGGAGCCGGCCCGCCAGGTGGGAAGAGTCCCATAGCTAAGGTACCTTTCCTCCCATTGGGTACGAAGCACACCTCACCTCACAGCACAATTGGAAGTAAGTTCACACCGGGCGGGCACTGAAGCCGAGCCGCTGTGCAAGGCTAGGTACCTGGTGCGCTAGTGAACCACCAGAAGAGTTACGTAGTAAGGCAGTTGCACAGGGCGGCGCTGTAGGGAGATGGGCAGTCCAAGTCACTTCGGCAGGTGGGAGACACGGCGATGATGATAATGATGCATACTGCTGGAGATCTGGTCTGGTCTAGTTTGGTGCAGAAGCTCGCGCACTCCTGCTGGGCTCTAGATGGTTCTTGTAGAACAGCCCTTCCTTCACACCTCGGCCTGTACAGCATCATTGGCACCTCAAGCTCTCAGGATCAAGTCCAAGGACCAAAAGTCTGGCTGGACCAGCCCAGCTTGGAAATGCCCGAAAAGTCGAGGTGACGACCAAAATCCAGGCCAGGTACCTTACCCCAAGCTAGGGGTACATCACGGCGGCATCTCCCCAAAGACAGCACTCTAGGCCCCTAGGGGCGGATAGGTAAGCAGGGAAGTACCTGTCGCGCGACACGCCTGACTTGGGGACTTGGGGTCGAGGACAAGACGCAGCCAGACGTCTCCAGTCAGGTTCGACACGAGTGGGGAGAGTCCACGCCGCACGCCAGAGCCAAAACCAGGTCAGGGCTCCCGGGTTCGAGGACAGGTAACAGGTTAGTCGCTCGGATACTTTATTGATCAGTACCTACCTTGTCGTAGTGCACCACCCTGATTTTGCCCTGTCGCCCATCTAAGGGCTGGGACTGGGACGTCCGCCAAGTTCCGTGACGTTTGGTCTGGCACACTGGCACTCCTGACTATTGGGACAGTCAACAGTATGACTATGCAGGGCAGGCCAGCAAGTGAGGAACCTGGCCTTGGTACCTCGGGGCAACGAGATGGTCAGCGGCCGGCGAGCGGCGGCTACTTGCTAGGTACATTGGCGTCTACTGGGGATGCTGCGCGGTGGGCAAGCCAAATGCAGGGCTCATGTCGAGGGGGGAAACAGGAATACGCCAGTGTTTCCAGATGGATACCGCGTCGTTGGACACCACATCAACACAACCCCTACGGAGGGATACCTGAGTGAGGCGTGTGAGGCTTGCAGCAAGCTCGCCCGCCGTTGCTCTGGTCCCCAGCACCAGGAAGCTGCGGGCATGAGGGCAGCATGGCAGCATGGCAGCGTCCCTCAGAGGCTCAGTCATCCCGAGCTGTGATTGACATCCTCCCCCCTTCCCCCTGATGCAACGGTGGAGTTCACTACGTACCTCCCTGACGGGATTTCTCCTCAATGGCATCACACTCTACCTGAGCAGGTATCTGAACTCTACTCCGTACCCAGTCAAGGTTGGAGATCCTCTTCCCCGTCATGCTCAGCTCTCAGATGCCTCGTCCAGTCTACGGTCGTGTCTGCTGTGCCGACTTCATTTGTCAGGCCAGAGCCAGAGCCAGAGCCAGGAAAACCGAGGGGGAAAGTCAAGGCGAGACGGGCCAAAGTTCAAACTTCAGCCGACTCCCCAGTTGGAAACTTGGGCCGGCCCCGACTCCAGTTCCAGTTTCTACATAGCAAGGACATCACGACGTGGGTCTAAGGTACCGGTGCAGAGGCCGAGGAACAGCAACCCATTTTGACCGCCCGGCAGTAAATAGCCAGCGTTGCCTGACTGCCCGCCCGTGTTCGGGAGGATGCCCCACTCGCGGTCCGACCAAACAGCGGGGACGCTATGCTGCATTCTGTCAGAATCCAGAGTCACCATTCGCCCAATCAGCTGCCCAAGGCCCCACCTAGCTTGCGACCATGGCGACGTCTCTTCTTTTTTCAAGTCTGGCCGGCTACTGCTTTTTGGCTGCTCTGCACTGCTCTGCTCTGTGACTCTGTTGAGTGTTTGTTCCGTCGTGCTCGTCTGCTCTCCCACCCCCGTGGAGCAAAAAGGGTAGAGCTGCAAGCAGCAACACGGATTCAGGGTAACAGTGCAGCAGGGGTCGTCGCCTTTTCCCCCAGCTAGGTCCACCATCACCTCCAGGAGCCCCAGGCCGCCGCGAACGGTATCATTATCCCACATCAAAGCGCGCCTGATACATCGCATTATTTTTCGTTGCTCCACACCAACGCCGCGCCCAACCTGAACTCGACAGTTTCTACCTTGTCCGGTTGACGACACCACTCGATCCAGACGGCCCAAAGAGGTGAAGAAGCACAGCCTCGTCTGGACTCCAACGATCGCCCGAGCCTTGCCTTCCCCCTCCAGCCGCCCACCCGCGCACGTCACTCTTTTGATCGGCCGTTTTGTTGCTGTGTTTGGTTCTCTTTTGTTGATTTTGTTTCTTTCGGTTGTCGGTGCAATTTTGCATCCCGCGCTTGACCCCACTGCCCAATGCCGTAGGGCCCGGTCTCAACTCCCACCACGACCGACCACCATCGACGCGATTGGCAGCCAACTGTGCGACCGATCATGGCGCACTCTTCTCCTTCGCGGAGAAGCCAGCACAATGGCAACATCAAGTCAAGCCCTGAACGAGGGTTCACCGCAGACTTCCTTTCAGAGAACCGTAACTCGGAGCTGAGCCATCGCGACGCTCTTGCCGCCGCCCAGCTTGAGCACGAGCGTGTTCGACTTGCTGCCCTAAGAGTCTATGAGGTGCACCAATTGCAGGAGGAGAAGCAAAGGTTGGAGGCCGAGCACCGGAGGATAGCACAGCTGCAAAAAGAGGAAGAAGATCGTCTCAAGGCCGAGGCAGCAGTGCGCGCCGAGCAGGAGAGGCTGAGAGAGCTCAAGGCCAAGCAGATTCCTCAACTCCCTCCTGAACCCGAACCTGAACCGCCCAAGCCGGAGCCGAAGAAGTCGCAAGACCCTCAGGTCAATGGCACAACGGCGGCCAAATCCGAGCCTGCTGTTGCACCGGCGGCACCAAAGCCGACTCCCTTGACAAGTGTTCCGACACCTGCTCTCCCCACCGCGAAGGCTCCTCCGGCGGCACCGTCACCAGCACCCGCAAAGGACGTCCCTGCACCGTCCACTCAAGCCAATGGATTCCTATCGAAGCCCGCAGCGCCTCTGGCCCCGAAACCCGTCGCTCAGCCGGCCGCGCCAGCACCGGCGCCAGCTCTACCGACCGCTGACAGGTACACCCAAATACACCAAGCTCTCAAGAGGCTGAGAAAGGACGTCGAGGCTTTGTCAAAACAGCCTGGGAATCCGTTAAAGGGCAAGTTGGGAGATATGCGGAGACAGATCAGGAAGTCCATCGGGCAACTGACTGCCGGCAAGGGAGCAAACGCGCAACCTGTAAGTCTAGTCTTGTTTAATGCCACAAACGCATATGCTAACAATGTGCAAGCTTGCCACGATTAATGGAGCACTGCGCGAATCTCTTGGCGGCCAAGTGCAATCGCCCCTGGTCGACGCAAACATATACGTGCAGCAAAATAGAGAACCAGCTGAAGGCGCTGTTAACAATGGCCCGCAGCTGCCGGCTCTGTTTATATACCTCCTCAACATTCTCTCAAAGGCCATCATCCAGCAGTTCTCCAACGAAGGCGGCGCGAACCCAAAGTCGGCCGAGCCGGTCGGCATCGTGACGGCGCAGATCTTCTCCAACAAGGACTACCAATGGCGCGGGGGCTCCATGATCGACATCCTCATCGCCAAGTTCCACGTGGCCTGCCCCGTCCTGTTCGGCTCTAGAGGCAGCGACAAGACCGAGGGCGGCCGCAGGGCTATTGGCTGGAAAAAGGAGAACGGCAACTGGGTGCCCGAGCAGGCGCACAACGACAGAATGACGGGCCTCGGGGCCGGTTTCGCGGCCATTGCCCTGCGAGACTTTAGCAAGGCGTCAAAGACGAACCCGTACCCGCCGACAAACTACTGGAAGGCCATGGCGCAGATTGTCAACTCGCCGCCGCAGCTCGTCTCCAACACCCAGTATGTCGTGCTCAAGTCCATGATTGACGGCCACGAGCAGCGCTTTATCAACTTTTACGGCAACGCAGCCGTCGCGGCCCTCCGGATGGCGTTGGTGGAGTTCCCTAAGAGGGCTCCTCCTGGGGCCACGGCCGCACAGGCGTTGCAGGTTCTGGCTGACGTTCTAAGACGGGACTCTGGGTTAGACGTGGCATAGAACGGGGGGGCGGAGAAAGAAGAAGCTACGTCAAGGTAAAAAAAAAACCGATTACCTTTGTATACATACGTGAGGCGTGGGTTGCTGAAATTGGGCGGTTAAAGGGGGTACACATCTCTGGCGTTTCTGGACATCCCGGCATCGGGTACTTATACACAAAAACCGAACAGCAAGAAGAATACCTTGCGTGGGCACGAGATCAGGGCCGATTCGACTCATACATGAGCAAGGCGAGGTGGTCTGGCGGGAAAAGGATATTCCCAAAACAAGATACTTTAGACATTGCGTATCGTTAGTTGGATGAAAAAATCTATCATAGCCCCCAGATGACGGCCTCCAGAGCTGCACAAAAAAGATTTGTCGATATACTTCAGACGCTCCATGAACTCCCAAACCCATTAAGACAGACTGAGGGCATACGACGGCCCCTTCTCCCTTTTCAGCTTATAAGAGAATAGCCGGCCCTCTCCCGATGCCCGCCCCCCCTCCCTTCTTCGCCAATCCCAAAGTTGTTGTCATCGTCGGCGGCGGCGGCGGTGGCGACAGCTCACAGAATCAACAGCAGAACAAGCAACAAAATTAAGACAAAGATGAGCACAGCAATGCAGCAACTGCTCAGCCGGTCCTCGTTGTGCCGCATAACGTACTGCAACTTCGCCACCCCCGTCTGCAGCCGTCCGCCGACGCGGTCCGCAACGCTGTCCACGACCTCGAGCATCTCCCTCTGCTCCTCGAGCTCGCGGCCCATGTCGTCCGCCTGCCGCCGCAGGTTCCCCACCGTCCGGAACACCCCGTCCAGGTGCCCGTCCTGCTCGCGCATCATCTCGAGCTGCTGCTGCTGCTCAAACTCGGCCGCGTAATCGCCGCCGCTGCCGCCGTCCCTCGCGTCGCCGTCGCCAATGGCAAAGGCGCTTGGATCGGGTAGATCCGAGTTTCCACCATGTACTGCTGCTGATTTCCCCTTGGCCGCGGCGGAGACGTCGCCGAGCTTCTTGGCGAGCTCCTCGCGCATGTCTTCCACCTCGCCGCCGACATCTTGGACGAGCCTCTTGCGCCGAGTGATTTCCGGGCCGGAGAGGCCGAACGCCGCGGGGTCCGATTCGACGGCCTTGACGGACTCGACGAGGTCGGCGAGGTCCTCGGCCAGCGACGCGAGGGCGGATTCGAGGTCGGCGCGGGCGGAGGCGAGTTCGGGGGAGGTTGGAGAGGTGGAGAGGGAGCGGATGCGGAGGTAGGATGTGAATAGGGGTCTGGTCGAGTCCAGCTGGGCGAGGACGTCTCTGTTTACGCTCTTGGTCAGTATTGTAGTTTTGGGGGAAGATGGCAAGGGAGACAAGGGGTTGGGGGTTTGCGATGCGATGCATACTGTTGGACTTGGAGGAAGGGATCCTCTTCGTTGGCGGAGGACATCATCCTGGCGATGGGGTGGTGGAAAAGCGCATCCGTGGACGCATTGGTTTGCGGGTAGGTCTCTTGCGAAGGTTCCTGTCAAGGCAAGGTGGTTCCAGCAAAAGGTGCAGCCTGCCTATATTGGTGGTCTGGGGCCCTGGTGCGGAACTGGCAATCTGTACGAATAGTCAAGTCACTTTGGTTAACGCGGCATGGGATGACGTTTGCGCGTCTGGCGGCCGGCCGGGTTGGGTGCTAGGTAGCTTCCAGGTTCCTTTGCGGACACGGCTACTTCCCGTCCCCGTCTCCTTAGGTGTCCACTATTGGAGGTCACTAACGGGAGGTGGCCGGTGCTTCGAGGGAGGTATGTGGGGAAGCGACCCAAGGCCGGAGATTCTTCGGCACATGGGACCGACTACCTTGTGGGCATTCCTCACCGAGACAAGAGACGTCACCGAAGACCCTTGCTCGACCCCTCGGTGTGCCCCTCCTTCACCGAAGAAAATCCCCCTCCATTTGCATTTTTTATGTAAGTGGGATTTTTACATCAGCCATTTGCAACTCCACATGCTCAGTCCCTCTCACACAAGCTCTCACCATCTTTCATTCAGTCACTTACTGAAAAAAAAAAAAAAAAAAAAACCACGCTCTTTGAAAATATAGTAAGCTTATACACTTGTGAATCATTCATCGCAAGACGCAGTCACTCGCACACACACAAAACACTTCTCAAAAGGGGGCCAAAAAAAGAAAAAGTAGAAAAGGATGATACCAGAAAAGCCCCTCCCCTGCTCAGACGAGTTCGCCTCGCCAGAGGCATACGTCGAAGAGCTTCTCGAGTTCGCGACATCCACAGACATCTTCCAGATCCTCTGCGGCGGCGTCCACGTCCTCGACTTCTTCACCAACGAGTCGGGCCTCTTCTCCCAGATCCTGCCGCCGGAATGGCAGCCTTTCCTCCTCTCCTACGGCACCGACGCCCTGCTGGACCTGCTCATGAGGGATGACCTCGATAACCTGCCCCTGGACAACATGTCCCTACCCCCGCCCGAGAGTTTTCTCACCTACATCCGCAGCGTGCGCCGGCTCTCCCTCCGCCGGACCTTCTCCCCGGCCTCCGCGTCCGAGAGCAAGCCGCCGCCAAAGCTCTCCCGCTCCGTGGCCGTCGGCATGAAGCCGAAAAAGGTGCACGAGGTCGCCCATTTCGCGCGCTACGTCGACGCCCTCGCCGGCTCCATCGCCTCCCGCTGGGGTAAAGAGACGACGCACTTTGTGGACTTTGGCAGCGGGCAAAACTACCTCGGCCGCACTTTGGCGCTGCCCCCCTATAACCGCCACGTCGTCGCCGTCGAGGGCCGCGAGCATAATATCGACGGCGCGAGGGGGCTCGACGTTCTCTCCGGCCTGGCGAGCAAAGAAGTCGTGATGCGCAACAAGAAGCTCTGGCTGCAGATGCAGGCCGACAGGCTCGGCACCGACGCCGTCAAGAAGGCGGCGCCGGCGAAACCGTCGCCCGATTCAGCGGCTGAGGACTTTGACTTCCGTCCCATCAAGGAGCTCGAGCCGCGCTACAACCGCGCGCTGGGTAAAGGTTCCGTCTCGTACGTGGTCGGCAGGCTGGAGAGCGGCGACCTGACCGAGGTCATCGGGCGCATCGAAAAGGAGGTCCTCCCGGAGGAGTCGGGCCAGGACCTCAAGATGATGGCCGTGTCGATCCACTCGTGCGGCAACCTTTCGCACTTCGGCATCCGCTCTCTCGTCATGAACCCGGCCATTCACTCCGTCGCCATCGTGGGTTGCTGCTACAACCTCCTCACGGAGAAGCTCGGCCCGCCGACGTACAAGTTAGCCGGATATGCCCGACCCAGTCTACAAGCACTCAACGGCCGCGTCGTGCGCGAGTCGGCGCGGCGCGATCCGGAGGGCTTCCCGCTCAGCGAGACGCTGTCAGGCTACAAGGGCCGTGGCGTACGAATGAACATCACGGCGCGGATGATGGCGTGCCAGGCGCCGCAGAACTGGACGCAGCCCGAGAGCGACGACTTCTTCACGCGCCACCTGTTTCGGGCGGTCCTGCAAAAGATCTTTCTCGACCGCGGCGTTATCTCAAAGGTCTACCACCGTGAATCTGCTGCTGCCGACGCCAACACGGGCACGGAACCAGACCAGACGGAAGAGGAGAAGGAATCCCCCTTTAACACGAGCACGAACCCCGTCATCATCGGCTCCCTCCGCAAAGCGTGCTACAAGTCTCTCAAGGACTACGTCCGTGGCGCCGTTGCCAAACTGACGACGAACCGCGAGTACAGCCAGTACAGCGAAGTCATCCGCGACAAGATGGCCGGCATGACGGACGAGGAGATTGAGTGGTACGAGAAGGCGTACGCGTCCCGCAAGAAGGAGGTCGCGGCCGTGTGGAGCCTCATGGCCTTTAGCGCGTGCGTCGTCGAGTCGCTCATCGTCACGGACCGCTGGCTCTTTCTCAAAGAGCACGACGAGGTCGTCCGGGATTGCTGGGTCGAGACGGTGTTTGACTACGCCGAGAGCCCAAGGAATTTGGTGGTCGTGGGCATCAAGAAATAAGTACGGAACCTCAGGGAAGATACCCCTTGATACACTCACTGTCTTCTCCGTCTTGATTTCTGTCTGCTATGCACCGGGTTTGGCTGTGATACCTTCGTGTCTGGGTCTCACAGAGATTTACACTTCACGACGCGATTCACCTTGACCAGGAGTCCCACGTCACAGACTACCATTCGACAGCGGCCGGCAGTTCCCGATGGTTTTCACTCGGCACGCATTCGCAAAAAGAACTGGCATCCAACAAGGCCGGGCTCCACCGTCTCGGCAGGAGTTTGTCATGCCCGTGAGAAAAGATATAAGTCATCCCTCAGCCGATAGCAACCCGTCAATGCCGCAACGACGTCGAACACTGCGCAATAGTTTCGGAAAGGCATCCGTTGAACTTCGGCAGACGGCCGACGCCGACAAGGATATACAATCTACTGCTTATGCCGTAGAGTCGGTTACTGCGGCAAGTGGACAAACCGCAGACCTCGCCATGCGCGGCAAGCTCGAGCGTTGATGTCATGCATGAACTCACGTCAGCCAGCCAGGTGGTCATGATAGGTCCAGGGGGGTTGCGTCCTCTCTCGGTCATTCATTCCGTGTGTGGTGTATGTCTCTCCCTCTTACAAAGCCAAGAGACGACACAAAACAAGACAGGCACACTCGTAGGCAGAAAGACAGGCGCATCCAACGATCCCAACCCCTCTACTGCATCATTCATGCAGGGATTCCCGACGGCGGGGTCTCAAGACACACCCAAGAAACCCTGAATGGGGCAGCCTCTCCCGCGGGTTGGAACAACAGCACCGGTATGAGTGGACGACGGAGAATAGAGGGCCAGCTTAGTAGAACCGCGCAAAAAGCCTGTCTGGTACGGATGCTCTGTAAGCGGTACGGAGAAAATACTTGAAATTTTCTTCACATTCTTTAGCCGCTGTTTGCCCCGCCGACGTTGAAGCTACCAAGTGTCCGAGCCTGGGTCTTAAATTCGGCAGACGCTATTTGAGGAGCAGGGGGGACAGTCATAGTCTGAGATAACGACAAAAGGTTTTGGCCCTTTGTGGTTCCCTATCTGTGGATCTGGGAACGGGTACGATCTGATCCGCAACAGAGATAAGTAAAAATGGATGGAGGAGGAGCACGGACGAACAGGGATCCATCGGAGACTTGAGGAAGCACGACCAAAGGCTAAAAATTAGAAAAGTTGATTGGTGAAGCATTTCTCTTGGGACTTGGATCGAAAGAGAACGAGAAGAAAGACGAGGAAAACAGAAAAAGACTCATCGTCAACAGTCGAAACCTCGGCGAAGCTCCGGCCATATGATGGATCACGGCAACCGGTGAGTGTCCCTTGTCTCCAGTCAAGTGGACTCTTCGAGGGCTTTTGCCTTCGTTTCCATGTAGTCGTCAGCTCGAGACTCAAGTTCTCTCGTGAGAACTGAGCATCCCACACCGGCGATGCAGACACTGCCGGATGGGGCAATTGAGCGAGAGCAACGTCGGCACGCGCAGTCAGTAGAGAAACAAGGCCCTGTAAACGACGTTTTGCTGTTCACCCTGTGGGTTCATCTTCCATCTGCCACGCCTCATCACCTCAGCATACAGTGTCCAATTCGTGAAAGACGATTCAACGTCTTCCCGAAAAGGTGTGCGATGCTGTCATCGGTACGCGCGGTGACGATGACGGGCGTGAGTGTGCCTGCCAATACCTCTCATCTGCATGTAAGCCGCGACCGAGTATTTGGGGCACCATGCTGGGCCGATCTAGACGCATCGCTAGCAGGGCGAAGAGGTGTCACAAGTCGAACGTGGTCGGGATTCGATGTCGCCAACCCATGCTTCTTTCGGCGAGTCAGTTTTCCGACCCAACAGGACATCGACTTGGGGATCAATGGCCGACTCTGTCAGTGACAGGACGCTTAGAAGCGGCCAGCCGAGGGAATTCGCATACTTTGTGCTGGTAGGGTGACATTTGGACGCGGTTGCTGAAGGGATCGGATCCCAGGGTGCAGCTCTGGGATGGGGGGTTTGCGAGTTTGGTCTGGATGCAGCGGCCGGGTTGCGGGAGGAGAATAGGAAGAGTGGGATGGGGTGTTGGAATTGCTGGCAGGACGTATCTGTAGAGAGCGGGGTTCTCCATGTGCAGTCACAAGTTGACCGAGAGTTGCGCCGTCGACTTGGAGATGTGGGCGCGCTGGCAGGTTGTATTCCGCCTATGGGCCATTCCAAACGCTCGTCGTACCCTCTCGCCCGGCTTGCCGATAATGGGAAACCCGGAATCGTAGCTGCCACGGCATCTTGCAGTAGCAGAAAGCAGCTTTCAGTTTAGCAAGGAGGGGGTGAGGCACAGTACCTACAGGTATTGGTCTAGGTAAGGTATTAGTGAAATCCCACTGGAGAGAACCCATGTTCTTTGTCTATCCCCGATGGCTCATGCATGAAGCGCCGATTTCGAAGCAAATCAGAGAGGCCAATTGAGCCAGTTACACGACCAGAAGGGAAAGGGTTCGGACAAGGTTCAGGAACCGTTGCGATCGGCGGGGCTGGGCCTGGGGGAAAGGAAATGGAGAATTGCTTTTTCTCTTCTCGCAGGCCGCCAAATGGCTGAATCTCTGGTCCGACGCAATGACGTTCGAGATGAGGTGGGGTGAGGAAGCTGAGATTCTCAGAGTGAAGCTGGAATGGCGTAGGTAGGCACAGGGTATGAACGAGCATTCGACGGATTGAGGGGACCAGGTGAGGGGATAGCTTCGTAGCTGCCGTAGCTGCCGGTGTCTACAGACGTGTCGTCGTCCAAGACCGTCATCGAGAACCTGTTCCGTGACCTGATGTGTTAATCCGATTGAGCATACGGATACTCCAAGGCGCGTTTGCCGTGGAACCCCCGCGGGGGTTGTCAATTATCATGGCCTTTTTGTTTTGTTTCTGAATCAGCAAGTCGATACGCATGCCGAGGTCAGCCGCTGTTATGCTGGACCAGGCAATTGGGCATCCAAGTGCGTGTGTTCGTCCACAGGAAAGGTAATTTAGGTGGGAGAGACGCCCGTCAGCGTTGCTTCCCTTGTTGGTGGTGAGAGTTGATATGTGAGAGGTGACAGGCGACAGGCGACGCAACAGCAGACCCGTGTTAAGGTGAGGAGAGCTAAAGGACGGAGAAGTGGCCGACGCAACTATCCATCCCTCGGCTGGCAAGGGCAAGGCGCCTCTCCGTCTTACATCACGGTTCGTTGGGGGGGAAAGAGGGTGACAGCCGAAATGGGAACGGGAACAAACGTGACTGCCTCACTCACGAGTTACACGAGACGTAAGCGACCTCCCCAGGCGTTCCCAAAGGATCGCAATTCCCGTCACGCCCGCATCCACGGACCGCCCTTGGCCTAACGTAGGTTTTCGGTGCCTTGTTCTCCCATCCTATCCGCGCTGTGTACTGGGTACCAAGTACGGATTCTCTATGGTTCTGTAACCGCTGGTAGCTGAAGCAATAAAAAAGCAAGCATCACTCGTAGAGAGGCAGGCACGCAGGCATCTCGACTACTGCATTAACCACCAAGTACTGCGCATGGAGTGCCAGAGAGATGCCCAGACCCCCACGCTCCCGATTCAATTAGTCTCCTGCACGTCGCCCGAAACGGCATTCTGGACCTTTTCCTTTGCAGTCTTGTTCCCCAACCCAGCCGGTTCCTCTCCATGTATCTGTATCCGTACTTGGTACACCTTCTCGAAGTGAGGTGAGGTGAGGTGAGGTCAGATGAGACGAGAAGCCCCAGAGTCGTCTAAGCCGCTGATTTCTGTCTGCCCAATGCCAACCCGGAACGACTCACGCCTTGGAGGGCACGGTCCATGTGTCGCGAAAGATGACGAGATGCAGATCCAGCATGGCGCGCCTCGCTCCGTCTCATCATCGTTGACACAATTTTACACTTTTGTTGACCATCTCAGTGTCGACCATGGCGCAATATCTGGTTCGGATGTCAATCTTCAAAGGCTAAATAAATATGAGAAAAAAAATAATGGGAACGCGAGCGTTAGATTTTGGTAGTGGAGAGACGATTGGCAGCGGCTCAACTCGCGACTTACACGGGGCTCCCATGTTTGGATGGAGAAAGGGACCTACCTACCTACCTGACTCGAGAGCGCCTGCCAAACGCCCGCCGAACCGCCTTCTCTCACATCTTTACAACCGAGGATGAATACCACAAAAAGCGCCGCACATGGAGGCATCTCGCTCTCTCTGGACGCAACATCCGCAATCAGAAAAGAAAAAGGGGAAGATATGAGACGAGATCTGACTAGACTGAGATCCCGTGAAACCCGCCAGCCAAAGAATCCCCACCCCCTTTCGATCCTTTCTCTTCTCCGTAACTCACTTCACCATTTCAGTGTCTTCGCCGTGGACGCCGCGGCGGCGGCGGCGTCGAGGAGAAATAGACGCCCACTTACCAAAGATGTAATCATAGGTCCTCCAAAACCATGTCCTTCCCTGTCCCCCCTGCTCAACCCCGCCATGTCATGCTGCCCATCTCCGCCCACACCCTGTCCCTATGTGCAGAACCAACCGAACAATGCCCCTCACTCTTTGCCCTGGGAAGTCGCGTGGGTTTTGGGTCCAAGACAATTGCGTGTGGAATCACCCCGTCCTCGTCATGATTCGAGACAATACATTCCAAGAAATCCCATTGTCCGCACATGTAGCCCGAGCTTGGACAAGCTTCTCACGAATTACCCCACGCAGAGCACGTAAGGTGGTACAGCATGGAAGAATCTTTTAGGTATACATCCCCCAATTGTGACAGAACCGTCAGATCAACTCGGGCTCGCCGGTGTCTTGGCCGAGTGTGGCCCTCTTTGAGAAATGACGATGTTAAGACATGTATGACATATAACCCAGAAAATTGAAGAGGAATAGAAAAGAAAATCGACACCACTTTTGACGGAATTTCCCACTCACAACTCCACAAAGACACGTTCCCCGATGCATTCGCGGGACTGCGGTCGATCCCCGAACCCAGGACCGGTGATGGCCAGACAAGTCATCTTTCGTCCACCAACGAGTAGTTCTGTGGAAATAAAATCACGAAATAGATCCCCCAGCTCGGTGCAAAACCACCGAATCGTCATTCCCCCCCAAGGCTCAAGCACAGGTTCAACGCTACTGTGACATATGGACCTCACCTTATCTGCAACCCCTTCAATTGCCCGGAATATCGCGGCAAAAAAAAAAAGTTAAGGAAACGGCTAGCAAGAAAAAAACCCAGGCAGGCCGCAAATCCACGTTTTCCCATGTTCAGTAGCGCCATATCGCTCCGTCTCGTCTCGTCTCGGCCCTCCTCCTCCTCCTCCTCCTCTGGCCGGTCCCCGGCCTGTAGACGCACAGATCGTGCTCTAAGGTAAGGTAGTGCGTCTTTTGGGAAACCCGCCGCCGCCGCAGAAAGTACGCCGCCGCTGCTGCTCCTGCTGCACCACGCCGCACTCCCACGTACTTTTCCTCTTCCTCCTCTTGAGCACCCTCCCCCTCCCACTTGTGAATGTAGCATGTATCATGTATCCGTACCAAGTAGTCTCCACGAAAAACGGCCCCCCCAAATCTACCTCACCGTTCAAGCTCGCCCAGCTTTTGCCTTGCCTTACCTTGCCCACCTTAGCTCGTCTTCAGGGTCCTTCCTCCCATACGAACCTAATTCCTCTTTTCCCCTTCAACTCCTCCTCTTGCCTTTTTCTTAACCTTTCCCCATCCCCCTTCCCTTTTTCCTGATTCCTTCTTTTTGGAGATTCCCTCTCTCCCTTCCTCCACTTTCCCCTGCTTACATATTTTCTCTATTTAGCGTCCCATCATCTGTTGAATATTTCCCCCATAGATCTGCTTCCCCGCAGAAGTATCCGTACATCAGACGCAAGGGAAAGCCAATACAACACCAGACACCAGACACCAGACACCGAGAGAGATAACAAAAGACTACGACTCCCCTGTCAGCCACGGCTGCCGAAAGCTTAAACTTTGCAAGGCTCCTGAACTTTTCGAAGGCAAAAGAGATCGGGCCCGTCAGAAACTCTCCAACGACACCCGGCCCCGAGCAGCTTTATGGAAGATTGAACCGAAGCCGGCCGCAGAAATACCTTTATTTACCTCCCCCCCCCCTCTCCCCTCCGATATCATCCCCGGCGCACACGCAAACTTCAGCCAACCATCCGTGCACCGGCATATCGAGTCTACCGTTTTTCCTTTTCTCTTCTAGAGAAACCGACGCCGAGAAGCATTCTTCCGGCCCTCACCCCGCCGCCAGAAGTTTGCGCGTTACAATGAACGCTCAGGTCTCGTTCCTCGTAAGTTCTCCAAAATCCGTGTCACCCCCCATCTTCCTATTGCACGCGCACACACTCTAGACGCAACGCGGGAACGAATCTCAAAGGAGTCACCACAATGCGGGGCTGCTTTTGCCTGTCCCATTGCAACGCTGCGTCCGTCGCCGCCGTCGCCGCCCCGAGTTGCACATTCCTCGGAGCTAAAATGACACACAAATGTCTTGGTCCTTGCAGACCTATCGTGCTTCTCAACTAACACCGCATTGCGCTACCGCAGGATGGCCACTACACCCTCATCCACATCCCCCTCGACCTGTACTCGGTACTCCTGCAACCCATTCTCCGCGTCCTCCTCCCGCAGACCCAGACCCTCAAGGCGTCAAAAGGCGAGCCGGAACATGAGTTAGAAGGCCTCAACGCTGAGAGCCAGCATGGCTTCCTCAACATCAGCGTCACTCCCATGGAGTGCTCCATTGTCTGCCACAGCTCGTGGGCCAAGAACGTTTTTGAGCCGGCAATTCAGGATCTCCCAAAAGATCTTGCCAAATCCGTATCGATATCCAAAGACACCTATCTCGTGCTCTCCGTTATTAGCGCCGGCATGGACGCGGCGGGCCGTGTTATGGAATTGACGTCTCCTCTGGCCCTCGCCGGGATTCCCATCTTCTTCATCACCACATACTACTCCGATTTCATTCTCGTACCGAGCAAGGACAGGCAAACGGTCGTCAAGGCCCTATTGGCTCGCGGATTCGAGCTGGCCGACAACGACTCCAACTTTGTCAGCCCCGCCGCCTCGATACACTCCCGCGGATCGAGCCAGAACAACGGCCCTCCGTTGACCCCGCCGCCCTCCACGATCGCTGAGCTGCAAGTGCGCACTTTTGACCTGCTGAAGAAGCGGAGCGTCGCGCCCTACGTTGAGGACAACCTGCTCCTTGTGCAGTGCTCGGGCCGGGAAACCTCGCAGCTTGGGGGCGAACTGTCCCACACTCAGCGACCTTCGCTGAGTCGCCAGGTGACAGGCAACAGCCACCGCCAGACGTGGCTGGACAACATTGACACGAAGCTGTACACCGCCATGATCTCGGCCCTGGTGGCGCGACCGCGCTTCCTCTCCATCACTCTGGCCCAGGAGGACCCGCCGTCATTGTTGCTGGATAAGTCGCTGCTCGGTCTCTTTGGCGATTCACTTGTTGGTGACACCAAGACGAACCTCACGCCAATCTTCCTGGATCTTGAAAGCCTGCCGTTCGAAGCCACTGGTATCGTCTGTGGTGTGGCTGGCACCCTGGTGCAAGATATGCGCACAGGAGACAGCGCGGGACTCTCCTATCTCTCCACCGCCCGAGCCGGTGCCGTTATTCTCGATTGTGAACAGTCGATACTCGCACTCGACATCCTCAAGCCCAAGCTATTCAAGGCCTGAAAAAAGCGTTCGCGTACCGCTAAAGTGCCGGAGGATCAAGGAGGAACTGCATTGCTGGGATGTCTGCCAGACGAGAAATCTGATTTGAGGAAAAAATCAGAAGAACTATGGGTTTCCACGCTTATTTTGAGTTTAACGAACTTGCATGAAGGGACGACTGTACTAGCATGGACTGGTCTAGGCGGTTGGCAATCTTGTTTTTAGAAAATTTTCGCGATGAGCATATGGGCGTTGCGGAGGGGTGGTTCTCTGTTGTTCGATACCAACTTTTGTATGTCTAGCGAGGAGAGGGCCAATGTCGGTCCAAAATGTCAACTCGAAGCGATTTGGTCTCCTCCTCTTTGATGCGCTCGTGGCTCCTGAGTTCATAGCTTCCCTCGGTGATAGTAGTCCCCCCCGCCTCAGAATTGATCTATTGGTGTGACTGATCTTACACTCGATAAGTAAGCCATGCCCGACTTCAAGCCGCTATCAGTGATATTTCCCAGATAGGCCCGGGAGCAAACTCTGCAGTGCCTCACTTGCCGTGCCCCTTCTTCTTCCCCTGCCCCGGCTCCTCCGCCCACCCAGCCTTTACAAAGGCATCCCTCGCGGTGCTATTAATCAGCGCGAACCTCCGCGGGCCTAGCTTCTGGCCCCCATACCACCTCGTCACGACGACCATGACGTCCCACAGGTCCATGAGCTGCATCAGGTGCAGCAGCCGCCCCCCCGCGGCGGTCTCGCCGTCGTCGTCGCAGTCCTGAAAACTGGTGCCGTTGGGCCCGCGGATCCGCCACGCCGTCATGTTGTGCGTCGCGGTGCGTACCTTTTTGTCCGTCGCGATCAGGTGCTGGACGTAGCCCGCGGCCTGCTCGGGGGACGTGACGGGCGCGGCGCGCGCGAGGAAGACGGATTTGAGCTCGACAAAGGGGTCCGAGATGATCCAGGGGGGTTCCTCTAGCATGAACAAAGGCATAGTGTCAGCTTCAGCGTCCTGGTGCTCATTCTTGAGCCGTGTCGATGTCGACGGCGGCGAATGTGAGGTGGTGGTGGGTGGTGCTGACGGCTCAGCTTCTGAAACTTCCTCCAGCCGTCTCGAGAACTCTTCCACGGCGTCAAAGAGGCAGACAGCGCCCGGCTGGTAGACGGCGGCGACGGCCTCGCGAAACAGGGATAGGTCGCGGGCGCCGGCGCCACGGGGCGCGTTCTCGCCGGCGCTGTGGGTGCCGAGGATCTCCGGAGGTACGTCAGGGTACGTGTCGGCGAAGCGGAGGGTGAGCGAGGAGGCGCCCGGGCCGCCGGGAAGTGTGAGAACATAGCTTTCTGGCGGCGAGGAAGCGCGGAGCGTGTCGTCTCCGTAGATTGAGTTGAGGGCTTCTATCTCATCCTTGAGATCGTCTGACATTCTTTTTATTTTATTTCTATTTTATTCTTTCTTTCTCGATATGAGGTGTGCGTACCTCTTGATGGGTTATGAGATTGGTGATAGTGAGGCTGCCGGTGGATGGAGAGGTTTTTGAAGCGTGGTTTTGATGTGATTGTTCCTCTCGCGAGCTGATTCCCGTCTTCCTTCGATTTACTTCTTCCTTGAAAATGATTTATTTGAGAAGCACTCAGCCCTATGTGCAAAGTACATTTATGACCGTCAATGTCGTGGTTGGAGATGAAGTTGAGCATCGACATCGAAGTCAACCAGTCCACCCCTCCAATCATGTCACGATGTGGGTCGTTGAGTATTGATGGTCCGAGCTCCCGCATACCTTACTCCACTCAAATCGACCTCACACTGGACGAACCTCACTCTGTCGCAGCTGAATGTCGTCGTGGCAAGCGCTTACCATGAACAGTACATCAAGATAGAGCGGCCGGCGCAAGCGGGACTTGTTGTAGACGCCAGCCTATCACAAGCAATCGTAACTTTCAGCTCTGCAAGCTAGCTGCTTGGGCAGGATGGTGTCTCTTGAGAGAGGGTGGCCCAGCATGCCTCGACATTAGTCTCACACTCACGCCTTGCGCGAGTATGCGCTACTTTTGTGAATTGAACTACACGACGGCAACCATCAGGCTTTGTCGTTTGTGATCCGAATCAGTATTCAAAGTTGTGCTCCGATAGTGAAGGCCGTGATCTTGAAGACGGCTGATGCAGGCCTGCGGTAGGCGCACTGAAGAGAGCCATAGAATACCACCCTCCTGTTGACAAATTATGCTCGACTTGCAACCAACTCAACCTCTCCGCCGAGGAATTACTACAGGCTTCCTCGCATGTCCAGTCGACCCTGTGGGACTGCAGCCGCGGGAACTGGGCTACTTCGACGAAATCTACCGCAAAAGAGACAAGTGCCCCCTGTGCTGGCTCCTGTTCAACGCGGCGCACTCGGCAAGTGAAGAAATCGCAGATCGCTTCGAGGGAAACCGCCCCAACGTGCGCCAGACCGCCGGGTACGATGGTCTGGCTCTCCTCGAGTGCGTCGAGCTCTTCAGCGGCAGACTCATGACCTTCCAGGGTGATCGGTTGCCGGCCCTTGAAGGTATGTCGGCCATTTCGTCTCCGCCGCTGCTCGCCATTCTATTTTACGAGATACCCGACTCGTACTTTGACTTTGCCCTCATTTGGGAGAAGAAGATTTGTGGTTTCTGATTCGAAGACCTGGGTGGCTGATGCCGGTATCCCACCTGGCCATGGAGCGGCTGGCACGGTGCTTCGACATGGCGACTGCCGATGGTTTTTGGCATTCTACTGAATCCTCACGAGTGGCCGAAGTCACATAAATAGGTTGTATGGTATAGGCTGACCCGAGGCAACCCCACGAGGAATTATCCAGGATTTTCTGGCACGGCCAACACAGAGCCAACTTTCGAGGTCGTGTGGTCTTCAAGTGAGATATACCATAACCCATATCAATGGCACGGATATGCTAGAGCACCTGCAGATGATATTTCCTTCGGCCATCAGACCAACTTGAACGATGAAGAGCGTCCAGAAGATCTAGTGATCGAGCCCAAGCAGACCATGCCGTCTACAGGCGTCCCACGAGAGGATTATCTCTACTTCTGGACGTACGCTGCCTTCTTCCAACTATCCAGACAGAGTCGCATCAGCCAGTCCTCGAACCGAGGCTCCACCGCTTCGGCGTCCTCGACGCCATCTCCGATACCCGCGACTGTTCGATGGAGAAAGGTGTGGAAAAAGATTGCTCGGACAGGATTTTTTCTTTTTTATGAGGGAGTCTGGTGTATGTTGGCGTGAAAACTGAAAGATTTCTTGTGGTCTACGTCCTGCTTAGACTACATGCTCGACTTGCCAAACGAATTCACGGGTCAATATCAAGTCGAAATCCTGCGAAAGCTTCGTTCCTAGCGGATACGCCCAAAAAAGGGGTAACGTCCGTGGACATGTGTCGTTACAAGATTACAAGTTGCTGGCAAAATCGAAGAACAAAAACTTCATATGATACACTTCTCGCTTGTTCATGTAATATAAAGGGGTTCTTTTCCATTGTGCAGTCCGCTCTCTCGTGTCCATCAGGGGCACTTACACGTGCTTGTCTATCTGGGCAACGGAATTGAGTGCTTCGCATCCTCCTCCTTAAGCGCTCTCATGAAGACTACCTCATGAACAAAGAATGAAATCAGCAACGAAGTCAACATTTGGGCAACAGGAACCAGCGAACTCCCTTGGGAGGTGCAAAGAATTGGGCAGAGCCGCAAAACAATGCGCCCAAGCCATCTTCGCACCCGTCCGCTCCCTCAGGCACCAACAGCAGCGACAGCAGCAGCAACAAAACAGTTCAACAGAATCAGCAAAACAAATGGCAAAACCACCATCAAAAAGACTGCAAAAATAGCAAAAGCAATATTTTCTTTTCGACGCTCAATCCCCGAAGGGACCCCGCGCTACCCGAGCCTGTCGATCACAAGGTGATAGGGAACTCGAACCCCGGTGGGTATGGTAGTATTTGTGACTCCCTATATGTGGCTCACCGACTTTTACCAACTAGACCAACTGGTTAGGAAGGTCTGCATTATAGCTGAACTTGTGATGGGAGCTCTTCTTTTTGTTGGGGGTATATACCCTTGGGGCAGGCAGGTAGGAAGGGTAGGTAAGGTAGGCAGCAAGGTGGTGGTGTGAGGCAGGCAGTGGGTGGGCACGTGAGGCGTGCCTTCCTCAGGGGAAAGTCTGATCACCTTTTTGGGCAACTACTCCAGGTGCCTTCCTTACCTGCCTTATCGTTGACTGGAAGACTGGGACTTCTATCCAAGTGGCGTCGAAGTGTCCATGGATCTGAAGGTCTCTCAGGGGCAGGAAGAATGCAGAAAGGGGGACCTTTCTGTGCCAAGTCAGCATATGAGTACCGAATTTGCATAGATTAAGCTGTTTAAGCTGTTGTCCCAAAGCTGGCTACATGACGCAGAAAGACAAACTTGCGTTTGAAAAAAAAGAAAAGTCTAGACAGCAATCACACCCACTCGGGGTGACGATTGTCACCTTACAATACCAAGTACGTGATGAGATATCGAAAGGAGATGCCTTCAAACAAACAGTGTTCCCGTCCTACTCAATACACCTGGGCGGGCACCTTCCACACAAAACATAGTGAGAAAACGTACATGCAAGAAACAGATGAGAAAGAAAGAAAGAAAAGATGAGGACCAAAAAACCATCAACACGCCCGACATTGCAAATATCAATGTGACCTAAACGTCCACCTGAACCGCAGCCTCTGAATCACCGCAATGGCAGAGAAAAGAAGAAGAACCAAAGTCAGGCAGAAACCAACGGTCCAACGACACATCCATCCAAATAAAAGGCACACACTTGAAAACCCCTTTAGTAGTAATACTTCTTCACAGTCTTCTTCTCAACCAAGACCCGCCGCGGCAGCGTTCTGCACAACGCGGGCCGGCCGCAACGGTCCCGACAGATGCCGACGCCGCCGCGGCCCTCGAACCGCAACCGCTCGCAGTAGGAGCACCGCTCGGACCCGTAGCCGTAGCTCGAGCTGTACCCCGATCGGTAGCTGTATCGGTCGTCGAAGCGGTCTCGGTAGCTATACGACGAGCGGCAGCGGTAGCAGACCGTCTCGGAGAAGGAGGAGTGCCAGGCTGTTGGGGGTGGTAAGATGTGATGTTAGTTAGTTTCACAGGATCGAGTGAGATGAAACCAAAAAAAAAAAAAAAGGTCAAATTGGAAGAAGTCACCGTCCCCCTCCGGTCGTTGAGGTCCAAGGGCGGGCAAACGATGACGCTCGTAGACGAAGATGGCAGCAGATGTAAAACGGGAGAGTGTTACTCACAACGCCGACACTGCGAACAGAGCTGGAAACCCACCGGTCCGGGTCCGTATCCGTACCCGTATCCCGGGCCGTGGGGGAAGACCTCGGTGGTGGTGACCTCGTTGATGACTTGCGCCCCCGGCGGCACGACGGCGACCTCTCTCTCTCGGTTCGCGACCACAATCTCGTTGTTGACCGGGCCCCGGGAGGCTTCGTTGACGACAACGGAAGCGCGGCTCGATTCCTTGACTACTTCGGCGACTGGAGGACCGCCGTGGTGCGACGCCATGGTTGCGGAAGGGAATACGTTCTTTTCTTGTCTCTTAGTTCCCTTTTTTTTATCTTCTTCTTCTACTTCTAGTTGGAAAAGTGTTGTTGACGGGGTTTTTATGCTTATTTCGAGTGTTCGAGTTGTGTTGGAAAACTTTGCCAAGCGGGAAATCGCCAGGAGGGGGGTAGATATTAAGTTGTAGGACGTGGGCTGGGGACTGAGTGCCGAAGGCTGAGATCCGAACGTGACGCCGCCAACTACAAGTGCTGATATGTAAAGTGAGTTGTCCGTGTGATGTCTCGAAACAAGGTAAAGGGGGCGGCAGCCTGGATTCTATACTAGATCAAGGGCCAAAAAACTCGAGATACACACACCAAAATTAATGAACACAGAGGTCTCCAATGACACTCTACTTACGTCCCCCTTTGACAAAACGATTTAAAATCTCCATCCCTCCTGAAAGACACGTTAGGCTTGAGGCAGTACCGTTATTCTTGTTGATGCCTTGCTTGGGCTTACCTGGCCGTCCTGCCCGGGTGACCACACTAGCGGACTCCCTTGCCGAACGCATGACGTGAAGGCCAAGCCGGAGCTGGTGAGGTCACAGGTTCCGAACCTTTGACGAACATGGATGGGGGGCAATGAATATCGAAGAGGGGTATGAGGGGTGGGGGGGAGACAACGATGCTAGCTCCAGACCAAAAAGGGGGTGGCAGCCACTACCAAAAGCTGACCGCGTCCCTGCGGGATGAGGCTAACGATGCACTCAACGCGGTCTAACACGACTTAGATCAGATTAGATGCAGACTGCGGAATATAGCAGAGCCCAATGCTGGCACTTTTTTTCTCCTTGCATGCCTAATCAATGGGACAGTTGTCCCGAGCTGCGGCTGCCCCTGAACCCGGGTTTTGCTGAGCCGGAGAGGCATCCTATGTTGAAGCCGGGTTTTCAGGCCCCCATCGGCGTCACACGTGGGGCCATCGACCACACCTCTTTTTCGGGAAAACTAGAAGGACAGAGTCACTGTCATGTTTCTCTCATGGACGCCGTCAAAATATTTGTATTAGGGGACAGACGTATCGTACACATTGCCACGCAAGTGTTCTCACCCTGATCGTAATCAAGTCCAGACGCAACACCCAGACGCCCAAAATGCATCACCACCCGTTTCCAACCCGTGGAACAAAATTTTCCAGTCGTTTTCTCGTGTCGTTGTGTTATTCATGACCTCCCGGGTCCGTCGCCCTTCTTCGCTACCTCTTTCCGCGGCAAGATCACGACCTTCCGACTGAGAAGCTCTCTCAACTCTGGGGTGATGACCTTTTGGACCTGAGGCTCTTCGGCTACCTTGCTCTTGTCCTTGAGAGGCGATGCTGGGCCTGCACTGCTTTGGCCATCCTGTGGAGTTTTGTCGGTGGACGATGACTTGGAAGGAGAACCTGGGTCTCGGATCCTCGGGCCTGGGAAGTTGCCCTTCTTATCGACTGCCTCAACCAGGCGGTGGAAGCGACGGAACAGCGCTTCCGCGCGAATGAGAGTTGAGTCGAGATCCATTGTATTGGACAGCTCGTTTACTATACAATATCAGTATGTCTAGGTTGCAAGATACATTAGAGGATCTCGTACCATATTTGAGCACCTCATCAAAATGCTGCAGGTGGGTCATGATGACGTCTCGATGCTTCTCCAAGATGGCCAAGGCCACAAAGAGGTGGAAGCTGCTGCTCAGGTAGTCCGTCCAAAGAGTCTCCCAAAGATGTAGCACGTCCATCCACTCGAACTCACGTTTATACCAGACAAGCAACATGCGGAAGAAGAAAAAGAAGTTGGTGCTGTCGGCAGACTGCAGGTGGGCGTAGAGTTTGGGATCCATGAATTGAACAAGATGGTCAAGGGTCAATAGCTGAGACCGCATGCCCGACTGATCGCGGAGGAAGTTGCGCTCCATGCGATCCATGAAGTGCTGAAAGCCCCAAAAGGCGATGGCGTCGTCCTGCATGACGGCGTAAATGGGAGCGAGGAGATCAGACATGCCCTGCACATAGCCGAGGTCCTTGTTGTACTCGTTGTATGTCAGGAGCATGTCCTTCATTTGCTCGAGATGAACGTTGGTGCCGACCTCGGAAAAGGGGGAGTCTGGGTCAGGGTGCGGGATGTCTTCCCCGGCGAAGATGGGCACGTTCCGATCTGTTCGGTGAACATCCTTTTCTGCAATAAGGTCAGTCGAGATCAGATGCACACAAACAATGTCGAAGCTTACCGATACGTCCACGCTGCTCACGCCACCACTCGCCCTGCTCGCCCTCACCTCCCAGGTCTACGAGTCTCTCCCACCATGCGCCCTTCAACTTGACATATTCATCTCGTAGAGACGCGAGATGGGCTTTCCGCTCCTCCGCAGTACTGTACCAGTCATAAACACCGAGGATAAAGAGCCAAGCTTCTTTTCTCACACCATCGTCAGGGTCGAGTCCTCCGTGGAACACCCGTTCCTTGACTTCGTCGACAGTGACAGATAGCCTACCGGTTCGTTGGTCAAAGAAAGTGTTCCATTCTTTCAATGTTACTGTTTTCCTTCTGTCCTCCAGTGACATGGTGCTACTGCCGTCCAGGAGCTCAAACTCCCCAACATCAGTATCTTCAAGCTCCAAGACCTCCTTCGCAGTCCATATCCTCTGGCTCCGGTCTCGTTCACTTTGTTCGGCGATTCCCATGGCCCAGCGTGCCAGGTATATCCTAGCACTGTCGAACTCATCCTGGAGCGTCTGTACCTCTGGATTTCGAAGAAGCCTCTTAACTTGCGGGGGAACGTTTGGATTCTGTATGACGTCTTGAGCGGCCCGTCTGGTAAAAGTGGTAACCTTGCTGAACTTCTCCATGATGTTCCATCCAGTTTCTTTGACAAACTTCACAAAGGGGTCCATCTGCGCGTCGCCACTAGGACCGGCGCTGCCAGCTCGAGTCCCCGTGCCATCTTTTTGACCGGCTTGGGCCGTGCTGGAAGTGAGCTTGCCGCTGAATGCCTCGCTATCCTCCTTTGAAGGTTCAACCAGGTAAATGTTGGGCTCGGCGCCGGATCTCTCGATCGGAACATAGCGCCGCAACCAACGCAGTACCTCGTCGCCACCCCAGAACATCTCACCCCTGTCACCAAAAGGGTCAAAGCTGTCCCTCGTCCGCCTCTTTCGCTTGAGGATCGTGCTTTGACATTCGCTGTCGTGGAAGAACAGCGCGGGAAAGCTGTCGCCGGCCTTCGAGTTGATGATCAAGGAGCCGAACCACCAGCCCAGACTCGGTGGCCTCACAAGCAGCGAGTAGATTGCGCTGACGGGGATGGCGAAAGCATAGGTGCCTACGGAGCCTCTGTGGGATGTGACTGTCGGCGGAGGGGGTACTAGGTATGACTGCTTGGGCGGCGATTCACCCTCGCTGAGGTCAACCTTGACGTAAATGCTCTCGGATTCGCCGAGGGAGGCTTCGGGGAGCCATGCTAGGAGCAGGTTGGAGGGAGGTGGGTTGTGGGAGTCTCGAGAAGAGGAGGACGTCGGTCGTTCGGTTGAGCCTCCTTTTTGCTGGAGCAATGCTATGTAGCCGGGGATATTATCTTTTGCTGATGGCGTGGGGTGCACGTAGACCTGCGTCGTTCCAACGTTCCGTTAGTCCCGGTCTTTGAGGTGGGTGGCGAGAGTGGTTTTCGTAACTTACCTTGCTCTTAGAGAAAAGCAGCTTGACCCCCCGTCCTGTTTCCGTATGCGTGATTGTATTGTAATCGCCTTCTTCGTCATCGCTGAGGGCATAAAAGCTGCCCGATGGCGAGCGAGGCCGCGTCGGTGGTGGAGCGTTTGCCGACGGCGGGGGATCCGAGTCTGAGGTCATCGTGCAGTGCGCCGGAAGTGATGTAAGCTAGGTAAGCTGGGTGTACGAAGACGAGGCTCCGAGGCCTACAGTTGTTTCGGATGAAACTATTCAGAGAACCGAAATACAGTGACTGTGGCTCTACTGTTAGAGTTTCCTAAAGAAATAAAGTGACAAGAAAGAATCGAGGATGATCCGGGGAAGTGGCATGTGAGTGAACTGTGGCTAATGATATGGGACGTTGGGGCGAGCAGCCCAAGGTGCTGCGCAGTCGTCGCCCTCTGAGGGGCGTGGCCACCCACTTCCGTCACTGAATCACCCCGCTGCGAAAGCTTGCATCCATGTCTCGGAGGGGCTGTTCCCACCGTATCTGTACCGCATTTTAGGCAGCATTTTAGCGTATTCTGGCGGTACAGCTACCCACGCCTCGAGGTGAACCATGTCATCTGCAGCATGCATGCGTCGTCATTCGCGCCTCCGGTTGGCCCTTCCGAGGCTGCACATTGCACGCGCAAGCAACTCGCTTCGTCGCCAGATTCGGACTCGCGGGACGAAGCTTCATCGCGGAATCGCCGTTCTTTTCATGTTTTTCTTGGTATAGCAACAGCCGTGACTCATTTGCCTTTACTATTTCGCACACAAAACGTACTCCATGACGATGGAAGCTTGCGGCATACTTGCAGCTTTCGCTGAAGCCCAGCTGTCATTGACAACCCACAAGACTAGTCAGTCTATTCAGTCGAATTGAAAGATTAGTAGTGTCTGTATTGTGTGTATGTATGTGCCCCAGCTCTGCTCTCGCACCTTTCCGGATACATGTCTGCCAGCAACATCCGCACTCTCGCGTCCGGCACTGAGGGTCTGCGCTGCTCACCGTCTACGTACGGTCCGCAGGTCCTCGTTATTAGCCGACGACTATTGGCTCTGGCCTGCCAAGCATCTTGACCGCGAATGCCCGCATCGTAATGAGGAAACCCCGAACAGAATTCCGGAATTCCGGCATCCCCGATAAGTGTTCTCGCCTGTTCTTTACGCGTCGCCCGATACGATCCACCCTACCCTACCTCATACGAGGACCACTTGGGAGACCTTGACGTCTTGGGCCAGCAGGCAGTCCTGTTCGCCCACTACTACCACCACCACTGCCGCCGCCGCCGCCGCCGCCATATCCAGGATCATTGTTCGACCACGGAGAGTTGGAGGCCACAAATGGCCTGCCTCCGCCTCCACCTCCGCCTCCGCTTCCGCCAGTGTTCCCATCGTACATGCCGCCCGGGGCAAATCGCTCCTCGTAGTCACCGCTTCCGCCTCTGCCCGTCGGTGGTTGGAATGGTCCTTGGCCTCCGGACGCGGGGCTGGTTGTTCTCGCACCTCCCCATAGTCGCTGCTTAAGCCGATCTTGTGCTGAGCCGCCTGCTGAGCCGCCCGCTGAGCTGCCCGGCGGTGTGCTGGTCGTGTCCCTTCCATACGCCGCACTTTGCTGGTAGCTGCCCGCTCGCTGACTGGGCAGGGGTCGGGCCTGCACTTCTTCACGTCCATTGTCTCCGGCTCGGGCAAAGGGGCTCAATCGCGCGGGCTGCTGCTCTGCGCCTCGCATCGGTGGGGGAGCTCCGCGGCCTTGTCGCAGGCTCATCGTGTCCTGTCTTGGTTGTGCGCCCCCGTTGTTGTCCCACAGCGAGCTCAACCCCGTCGCAGGGCCAGCTTGCTGTTGCTGCTGCAGACCTCCGTATCGCGAGCCGACTTGTTGGGCCGGTTGGGCGTAGACGGGAGTTACAGGGGGTGGTGCCTTTGGGTCGGGCGGCAGCCAACCTGGAAACGTACGGCCCTTCTCGGTATAATAGCCTCTCAGCACCCTGCACACATGGGTATCGTCTTCCGTGTCGCCGTCATTTTCGCTCTGCAACAATCGACTCTGCAGGTTCGAGATCTGAGAGGTGGTGTTGGTGAGGATCCTCGAGTACCAAGATGACATCGTGCCTGTTCCTCGTCGCGAGGATCCTGCGGGGCAGAGGCAAAAGCGCTGCTTTCGACTGCTTTCGGACGGGTTGGGGTAAACAGCTCTGCTCCGGGCACGAGGGCTGCTGCTGCTCGTCGGGATTCGTAGGCAAAATCGCTCGCTCGCTGTCGAAAAAGGTAGTGGGTAAAGGAGAAGTTTGGAATCCCCAGAGCCGGCGGGTGTTTTGGTCGTGGAGTTTTAATTTTGGAGGCTTGCTTGAAGTGGTCCGTTTCAAATAGGCCCGTCTTGAATGATAGGGAACGAGAAGCGACCTGGGTTGACGGGGTCCGACACTTGTCGCCCGACGGAATGATGCAGTACTGTGGGGCCTAGGCCTACCCGCATTGTCCTAAAGGAACTTGCACTAATAGAGGCGCTTTGTCTTCACCGAGGAACCCCGGCTCGAGTAACTTTCGGTGAAGCATGGATCACCGGTTCAGGCTGAATGCATTTCGAGTCTCCGGATGTGGAAGATTTTGTACTAGAGCTTTGCACAAGTACCTTTTGCATACATACCACTGGGCAATCACAAATCAACGACCTCACATTTCAAGCGGTCTGTGGTTGAGACAAGGTACTAGAGGTAAGCGTTTAAGGTAAAAGTGAAGTGTGAGACAGATTCAAGTACTCGCGACGACCACGACATGCAGTCGATGAACGACAATGCAGCAATATTAAACAGCCATTCTGATAGTAGGTATATCACAATACACGCATGGTATGCACAATGCCCCCAGATTTTGATTTTCCGTCCCGTAGTCAGCCGTAAAGGTATCCGCGCCAGACGCCATTGGAATTCCACGCGAGCCTCTTACCAGGTCAATTCCTCCGCAATCTTGGGGCGCTCCTCCTGCTTCTGCTTCAGCCTCTTCTGGTTCATCTTGACCGCCCGGCCGCGCTTCCGCTTGTCCCCAGCCTTGCGAGCCGCTTCCTCATCGCTGTCTTCAGAGTCGTCGTCCTCCTCCTCCTCGTCATCCTCGGCATCATCGTCGCTCTCGAGCCAGTCCTCAATGTCCTCGAGCTCCTCGTCACTCTCTTCAATGTCGGAGACGTACTCGACTTCCTTCTCCAAGTCGTCCTCAGACTCGTCGTCCTCCTCGCCCTCCTGGTCGGACTCCATACCGGGGTCCATGTCCTTATCACGCTTGCCGGCGCCCTCCTTCTCCATGGAATTGAGAACCCTCCTCCAGATTGACTCGCTGACGTTGAGGGGTTGATCGCCGTAGGCACCGGAACGTAATCTCTCGACCAGCTCGCGCTCAATGGTACGCTCCAGCTTCGCAGCAGCCTCCGCCTTGCGCTCTCTGGCCTCCTCGCGGCGCCGGATCTTGGGTGCCATCTTCGGTACCAGCTTCTCGCCCATGCGCTCCTCCTCGGCGGCGATCTTTCGCATGCGAATATTGACTTGTGTCAGACGGGTGAGACGCTGTTTGCACTTGTGGACGAGGAACTTGGGCCAGTAGATGAGCTTCTCATCGAGCATCTCCAAGGCCTTGGCGTAGTTGTTGGGCAGCTTGATGCGCTCCCATAGCTTTGAGGGCATGTGCGCACGTTCGATCGTCTTCATGTAAAGGTACAGCGTGTCCTTGTTCGGAGCGCGTCGAACGGTGGCATAGCGAGAATTTGCCAGAGGGCATGATTGTCTGTTGCAGAGACCTGTGACATTGTTCTCGTTTCTGCAGAACGTCTGCTTCTTCTCTGTGGAGAGTTTGAAACTGCAGAACTGCTGGTTGATGATTTGCCTAGCGAGGGCGGGTTAGAATTGAAGTCTACTTGTACCTGTTCAAATCCAAGCTTACCAGATAATCTCGTCGGACGCCATTGTGGCAACTTTTGGCGAAAATGGACGAGGTTGAGAGTTGTCAAAAGGCCCTGCCGTAAGTCGAGTATTAGAAGAAAACCGAGGCGGCGGGGCGCTTGCAGGTTGGTTTTCCTCGCTCTCGACGCTACAAAAAAAATTCCATTCCAACGGGCAAGTTGCAGGGGTATGGTCGTTATCGCGATAAGCTCGGGTGCAAAGCGGCCCGGCCGACCAATGGGACGCTATGAATTGCAATAGCCCCCAAATTGGAACTGCGTCAACCTACGGACGCGATACTCGGCCGTTCATCGAGCATTTCGTCCTCTCATCTCTCGCATGTCAGATCGCATTCATGTAATTTTTTTTATCATAATGCAGATGTAGTTGCTCTGCAGTTAATGAACGTCCGAAAAAAAAATTCATTGCACTGTTGTAGTAGTCCATGCATGCCCTCCTTCGGTCGACGAGGAGCCTCGGCAGAAACCTCCCCGTACGAACTGTAAGATGTCTTAACGGTCAAGTTTATCGTTCCTTGGGAACCCAGCCGCCTGCGCTACGACCAACTGCCTTGGGCCCTTTCCACCAACGAAATGCTCTCCAAGACACATGGACTCAGTCACGACACATCACATCTACTGCAGAGATTATTTTCAAGGAAGACACCATTTATGCCTTGTCCACAGCACAGGGCCGGGCCGGCATCGCTGTAATACGCGTGTCTGGTCCAGGATGTATAGACGTGAGCGGCACTAGACATGTTACTTGAAACTACGACTAAACCCAACTCAGGTCTACAAAGGCTTATGCCCGAACAAGGCAATGCCGAAACCTCGATATGCATCAGTCAGAACTCTCGTTGATGTGCAAGCCGGCGACGAGGCACCGATTCTTGATTCGAATGCCTTGGTGCTGCATTTCCCCGGACCGCAAACGGTAACCGGAGAAGATGTCCTGGAACTGCACGTTCACGGCGGCCCCGCAACGGTCAAGGCAGTTCTCTCTGCGATCCCGAGATGCGCATCCGACGGCGTCATCCGCTACGCCGAACCGGGCGAATTCACCAAGCGAGCCTTTCTCAACGACAGGCTCGACCTCGCCCAGGTGGAGTCCCTGGGCGACACGCTATCCGCCGACACCGAGCAGCAGCGCCGGGCCGCGGTGCGCGGCAGCTCGGGCGTCCTGGGACGGACTTACGAGAGTTGGCGCGAGCAGCTCCTCCTAGCCAGGGGCGAGATCGAGGCGCTCATCGACTTCTCTGAGGACCAGCACTTTGACGAATCCCCCTCGGAGCTGATGAGCAACGTCAGCGCGCTCGTCGCCGATATGCGGCACAGTATTCGGGTCCACGAGGGCGCCAGTCAGCGCAGCGAGCTCCTACGCAACGGCATCCGTATCGCCCTCCTTGGTCCGCCCAATGTCGGCAAGAGCTCGCTCATGAATCTTGTTGTCGGGAGGGAGGCGTCCATCGTGTCGATGGAGGCGGGCACGACGCGAGATATCGTCGAGGTTAGTCTCGATATGCGTGGGTATCTTTGCTCATTCGCGGACACGGCTGGCATCAGGACGAAACTTGCTGCCGGCGAGAGTGGTGACCTCTTTGAACCGGTCTTGGGGATTGTTGAAGAGGAGGGTATCCGGCGCGCGAAGCAGAAGGCGTCGGAATCCGACATCATCATCGTCCTAGCGGCCGTCGAGTCTGGCCCCGACGGCGGCTTCCGGATCAACTACGATGCGGAAACACTGAAGCTGGCTTCAAAGGCTCAGGCCTGCTTAATCGTGGTCAACAAGCGCGACGCCGTTGACGCCGCCAGCTTCTCCACCCTCCTCGAGCAGTTTCGAAACGAAGCAGCATCTCACATCCCCAATATCAGCACAATGGAGCTCATCACCATCTCCTGCCGCGAAGCGCAAGCTAAAACTACTGGTCAAAATGACCCAGGCGCGATCCATGGGCTCATCGACCGGCTCGTCGAATCGTTCGCCGGCATGACGTCCCTTCCTGTAGACCAGCAAGACCTGCTGGGCGTCACGGCCAGGCAGGCGCAGTTGCTCGAGCAGTGCCGCGGTTTCCTTGATGAGTTCATGACGGTCGCACACCCTGAAGAAGAAGACGGCGAGGAGCCTGATATCGTCCTGGCGGCGGAACATCTTCGATACGCGGCAGAAAGTCTTGCCAAGATTACGGGCCGTGTCGAGTCGGGAGACGTGGAAGAGGTACTCGGGGTGATCTTTGAGAAGTGAGTGACGAGATTTTTTTTTCATCTCTCACATTTTGGCACATTACTGACACATTTGGCTCTCAGGTTTTGTGTAGGAAAATAGCGATTGTGCAAATATCGAATCCTAGACGGTGAAAGTCCTCATGTATTCAAATCTAATCTGTTGGAGACAAAAGAAAGAGAGAAAGAGAGAGAGAGAGAGATGCGAGTCGAATCCGTTAACGCCGGCCCAATGCGACAAAAGGAACTATTCTACTCGAAGTAGTGCTTGCGATGCAATTCCAATCCCGGTGACAGAAGAGAAAACAAGGAGTGTGGTCCGTCGCGATTCTACCGTCTACCCCGAACTCCGGCCCAATGCGTGAGATAAGAAAGGATAAGAAAAGCCGCCGCCAGCACCGTTTGAATCCTGGCTTCCGTACTCGCGCAAGGAAGGAAGGACTTGATGGGCGGACGGAAGAAAGAGATAACTCCGGTCTAATGCTGATAAGATAGGAAGTGTTGGGCCCGCATGTCTGAAGCGGGCCGTCGTGTTGTTCAAGATATTGGCTCGAAAGGCAGCTGCGGCAGAAGTTTAAAAGATGCAAGCCGGCATCCGAGTCTAGTGAGATCAAGGACTCGGGAAAAGGAGGTGAGACGCCTATTTATCCTCCTCGTCATCGCCATCCTTGTTGTAGCCGGAGCGGCCCTTGTTCTGGCCCTCGTCGTCGTCATCGCCGTCCTTGTTGTATCCGGAGCGGCCGCGGTCGTTCTTCTCCTCGTCGTCGCCGTCCTTGTTGTAGCCGGAGCGTCCATAGACGGCGGTAGTGGGAGTGAAGATGAGAGTGAAGGCGGCCATTGTATGGAAGTTTTGGGTTGTGTGTTTGTGTGTGTGGGAAGCTTTGTGATAGAGGTGGTTGTTGGTGGTGTAAGTGATGTGTGTTCGTGTGTGAGAAGGAAGACTGAGATGTTCAGAGGTTGTTGTAGAGCAGTGTTTGGCTTGTGAGTCTGGATTGCGAGTGTGATGATGATTAAATTTCTGCCTCAGAGGGGATATATCGAGTGTTTATATAGGCCTCAAGGCATCCAAATTCTCTCGTTGAGGGAAGGGGTTTGATGAGGCTCATTGCGTAGGGTGAGATAGATAGGCACGGAGTGAGATCCCAGCCTTACCTCGGGAAAAAGAGAACCAGTCATGGTGACCCAAATTGACATCTCAGCCTCCGTGTGAGGAGGCGCGGGCGCCCGGTAACGGGTACCGCAACGGCCATGGCTTATGGGAAATGAGATACCTACGATGCTAGTTTCGGCACGGCCCCCACGGCTCTCTAGGCAGCCCTTTTTCTTTCCAAATTTGGTATGTGGAGGGCGATGACATGGCCTAGGTAGGTAGCTAGCGAAAAACGACCGGGGGCAGGTGGGAAAAGGACCTTGAAGAAAAGCCTTTAGCCTTTTTCCCGCTGGACGCTGGGCGTGTGTAACACTCACTCATTCCCTGGATTACGCGAACGAAGGAAGTCGACAGACATCACTGTCCTTCGCGCGCACGCATGTGTCTGCGTGTGGTGTCTGCGTGCATGTTGGTTGCGTGTGTGTCACTGTCATCGGTCTGCAGACCACTCGGCATACGGCAGACCCGAAACCCGGGCGACGTGATGGTGGGCTTCGCAGTGTTCCTCGTCATGGTGAGATGCGATGTGCGAGCTCTACGAGGGTAAGCAAGGTAGAGCCATGCGCCGGAGTGCCGCAGGCCTGGGTGCGGTGATCTGGGCAGATGTCCATGTCCCCCAGCAGCTCCGCAATAGGCTGTCATATCAATGGCCTATTTCCGTTTCTGGACGTCAAAGGCCAAGCGTGTGGCTCGTTTTCCGAACTTTTGGAAACAAGGGGACAGGGACGGAATCCAGGGCGACGGGTTTGGTTACACGGACTGGTGCATCATCATTAGTCGACGCGCTAGAAGAGACAGGAAAAGATTGTGAGCGAGTGTCTTTTGACGAATGGGAGAGCCGCCGACAGGGAATAGGCCGGACGTGTAGGGCTGAGTAGTCCAAGGGGACCACCTGTGCAGAGGAAAAGTAAGCACCAGCCTAGCCTGCCTAAGGTAGAGATACTGGACGTCTCAGGTCGCCCCGGCAGAGATCGCGTAGCAGCTACAGGGCATATACAGGGCATATACAGGGCATATCTCTGTCAGCATCTTCGAGGCTGTGCAGATGTCCTTTTGTTCAAGCAAAGATTAGGACTCTCGTCTAAGGTGGGGGACGATGGAGGGTCGATTGGAGGGATGGAGGCTGGCATGAGGGTAACCAGCGGATCTTGGCTAAGCAATTGACCGATAATGCGACAGGGGAATAATCTAACCGCCCAAGAGCTTGACAATCACCCGTGCAATCTCGATTCGTTGAAAGTAGAGCCTGGGACTACCTCCGGCGTCACCCATGGGTTTCTAGGTGCAGTCATTACAAAGCTCCGGAGTGTTCGGTGTTCGAGTCCTATAGTCGGTGAGGAACGGACGGTCCGCTAATCGCCGTTCGTCCCGTCATTGGTAAGACACTGGCGGTTGTTCCCCCGGCAATGATCGACGCTGCGAGTGAGCCGGTGAAGAGTCACCTGTGTCGTAGGCACCTGGGCACAGAAAAAAGACCATCCACCGTTTTCGCCTCGTGGGGCATGTGACGGTGAACACAAGGCATCACGAAGTGTCCGGCAGGAAAAGACGGGTATCGAAGGACCAAGATGGGTGATGCCGGAGACTCCGCTCACACAGATTTACTGCCTTGGCTCCGTGGGGGCCTCGTGAAGCATCCGGAGAGACGGCAATAGGCGGTGCTCGTCCGCTTCTGGAGATGACCTAAGATCCTTTGGCCTCACTCGACAAGGCATTGACTGGTTGCTGTAGTCATCATGTCTGTTTTGCGACGCAGAACCATATGTGCTTGACCGAGTGTGCCCAAGACGGCTTAGGGCGCATCAGGGATCGGGCAAGACCGAAGCGTGAAGTCATCGGTATTTCAGATTTCAGACGTGCCTCGACAGCGCTAGGCGACGAATGTGACAGAATGCGACTGCTGTTGCCGCAAGGTTCGTGTTTTGGGCAAAGGGTGTAACTCGGTTGCAGGCCCATGATCCTTCGACCGACTCGAAATAATAGAAATCATTGTGAGTCAGCGGATGCAGCGCAGTAGCTCCATCAGCCCTGCAGCCCAGCTGCCAAGTCTTAGTCAGGCTTTTCGATGGGCAAACTAGTCTTCGGGATCATCGTGTATCTTTGGGGCGCCATTTGTTCGCGTTACCTCTGATGAGACAATTGAAGAGGATCCCTTGAAAGAGTGTCGTTGAAGGCGCAAGATGAGACGACGTGGACGGAGATGCGACTAGGATGGTGGGGGCTCCTCATGAAACGGCTGCCTAAGGGAAATTGCAGTGCCCAGTGCGCTTGAAGCCACGTGCTACGTTGCACCTTACCACCCAGTGCTCGCCGTTGCGGTTTGGGGGCCGTCCCAAAAGTTAGAACTTCAACTCCACCCGTGACTAAGGGCAGTGGAAGGTCTGAGCTTTGCGGCCCGGGGCAGGCACGCAGGCAGGCTCGCACTTGTGACTTCGCAATGGAAGGTGGCAGTTCCCTGCCCAGTGCTAGGGGCCGGCGCCCGGGCCTTCGCTGCCGCCCATCCAATCCTCCTCCCCTCCAATGTCTTGGCCTCCCGTCGTTCGAACCTAGGTACCTAGATCCTTCCCGTCCAGATTCAACCACCATCGAACTTTTAATTCAACTCAATTCTACTCAACCACAATCGCGTCGGAACCGTCGAGTGACGATGATGGTGAAATTGGCCGAGACGATATCGGGAAAGACGGCACACTAGCATAAGTGACTCGTCCTTGTCCTTCCAACCCGGGCGCTTGATTTTGTTTGCCAAGCGACGACCAACAACGAACGCCACCAACACAATGTGCGACCAACGCAATGCTGCACCCTGCCAGCCTTGGTCATGGAGTCGGGATACTGCGCCGTACAGGAACGGGCCAGGAACTTCACCCGTATCTCGTCTTTCTTCCCCTATTCCTCCCAATAATTTCTCTCCAACTCCCATGACCTACCAACCTCTCTTGACATCGTTCCCCTTCTTCGCCCTTGCAACAACTTGAAAGTCTATGCGATGGAGTCTCTACCTATTGAAATACTCGAAATCACACTCGGCTACCTCTGCTTCCATTGTCGAGACCCCGCCGCCTTCCCTCACGCAGACACGCACGAAGTCCGGGACGATAAGAGAGCATTGGCTTTCCTTTGCCGAGTGTCAAGGCGCATATCTGCAGTAGCCTATCCGATCTTGTACCATTATTACGCGACGGGAAACCTCCATGTTAGACAGACGGAGATTCCCAGGCAAAGGCCCAGGAACGAGTCCATAACCACTCAACCAAACCTGATCCGGCAATTCATTCGTACCGTTCAGGAGCGACCTGACTTGGCCTCACACGTTGATGCCATGCAAATTGCATGCTGGGAGCCAGACGACGCTTATCCCCTGAGATCCTCGACCCCTGAGATCCCCTCGAGCCCCGACAGTCTTTCGGACTCAGATCTGGCCCCCGAAGTGTGGTCAGCAGCCAGCAGACTTTACGCTGCGAATGCATTGAGGCCACTGCCACTGGACAGTAGCAAGCCGGAAGGCGTGGTGCGAGACTTGGTAACGGCCATTCAGTCCTGTCCCCGTTTGCGAAGCCTCCTCGTCAGTTATAGTGATGATGAGCCGCTATGGCCCGATGGAGGTTGGCTGAAGCTGAAAATGCCCTCAATATGTCGTCTGGGTGTGATAGTCGGCATAGCAAGGCAGAGCGCACTCTATCTAAACTTTGTCAAACTGCAGACCATGACCCCAAACGTCGAAG
This sequence comes from Colletotrichum orchidophilum, assembly GCF_001831195.1. NCBI lineage: Eukaryota > Fungi > Ascomycota > Sordariomycetes > Glomerellales > Glomerellaceae > Colletotrichum > Colletotrichum orchidophilum. Next base: position 57,544 of record NW_019173039.1, read on the forward strand.
CCATTCATGCTAGCACAGGAGGCTATTGGCTGATCCCGCGTGACTCGCTCAAGCGGGATGGACCTATCAACTTCTTGCCAAAGTTGAAGAGACTTTCACTCGCGGGTATGCGCGAACCTCAGTTGGAGGAGCTGGTTTTGAGTCTGCCTGGCCTCGAGCATCTTGAGATCACAAACCTCTCGAACAATTGCATGTGGCGAAAGGCGCTCAAGCCGGTGCAAAACGGACTCAAGAGTCTTCACGTCTCCTACTGCCTTCAACCGCACCAAGGCATGGAGTTTTGGGATGTCAAGTTCCGCCACAGTGAACGGTTCCGATTTTACGGTGCGCTAGAGGAGCTGTCCCTCGACAGCCGCTTGATCCGGGACATCGTTCCACCATCTAACATTGATGCACGACTTGCATCTTTACTACCTCCGTCTATTCGTTGTTTTAGGATACGTTATCTCCATCATACGATGACAAAGGCGCTGAAGTACCTAGCAGATGTGGCACCCACCCAATTCCCACATCTCAAATAAGTCCAGGTTGGGGTGTGTGAGTACGCGCTGCCCGGTCACGAGTCCAAGACTGCGGAAATGGAGGACCCGATGCGCCAGCTCTTTGAGGCAGTCGGCATCGAATTTTTGTGGACGAAAGATTTGGTCTCGGAACAGCTCCGACCTGGCAGCTTCCTCTGGTCAGGCATGAAGTTAACCTCGGACATACCTCTTCCCGTCGCTCCAAGCCACGAACCGGTGGTCGAGGAAGGCTTGTGATTGACAGAGAAGAGTAGCTTTCGATTGAGTGTATCAGAAGAAGCTCCTGTGTTGTTAGTAGCAATGTACCTACCACACTGGTTGGGAGATGCCGAGGGAATCGGAGTCGAGCAGAGAACGGACATGCTTCTGTGAACATGAAGGGCTTCCCAAGTCACAACTACGATAAGATCACAGATGAAACCGGTAGCAGGGATGTCTAGCAACATGATGCTGTACATCTGCCTACTCCCTTAGATGAGCCTCGAACAAGATAGTCCTAATCCACTTAGACCATGTACACACTACACAAGTATTAGCGACCACCATTTTCTAGACCCCAAAGTCCTACATACGCGATAGTCAAGAACCGTGCGATCCGTCAGCATGTACATCAAGCTCCCCTCCGGATCTCCACGATTCCTGGAGAACCCAAAGCAACCAAACACAAGCTGAAGTCGCCCAAAGAAGGCTAGATATGTAAAGCAATCACATCCTGCCCGTCCTCCCGTTCCCATCTGCCTGGTCCGGGGCCCCCAAGCCTAAGCCTGATTGAGGATATATCACTTTGCGTCGCCCCAGCCCTACGACGTGCAATGCCACCACCCCCTCCGTGCTCTTGCTGACACCGAGCCAGGCAGAGTTCCACAGCGGTCCTGCAGCCAGTTAACGAAGAAAGACGCACACACACAGCCTGCCATACGATGTGAACAGAAGGCGAGGGGAAGGGGGGAGACCTCATGTCTGTGAAACAAAGCACTTCGCTGAGTCCCCTGCCAGCCTTACAAACTTCCAAAAAGGGTAATAGACTCAACTTGGAGTAGTGACACGAGGTCTGCATGGCAAATTTGGATATGCAAGGTCACTTTGGGGCGGCCACTGAGGCTCCAAACCCCCTGGGGCACAGCAATCTGTCTTTCCGTCCCCTCTGCTCACCGTCGACCAAAGACGCTGAGTAATGTCACAAGGCTAAGAATGCTGCATGAAGGAGGGTGACACAAGGCCTACAACCTGCCAGCCCGAAGGCGCCGCACCCACGGACCAAGAGTTCCGCCAGTCATCATGCGGGAGGGTCCTTTGACAGTTGAACGTAACATCACCACGAAACGCAGAAGGATTAGGTGTGCTGTCAGAAGTAACGGATCCTTACCGACTCGCTGCTCTGCGGGCGATCCCGCATCCTCGACCACGTCTTCAGCCTTTCTCTACGCGGAGTCGACTCCGGGTCTTTTGACTGCTACTGCCTTTCGACGGAGTGGAATCCTTCGTGGACTGCGGTGCCAAAACAACGTCATCGTGTCTTGGTGCGGCGGAGGAAACTTTCTTTAGGGACTTGTCTTCTGAGTAACAAAGGAAAAAGACCGTACATGATCTTACTTGGGAAGTTGAATTGACAGACTACCTGGATCAATCAGGCGGCTGCCGATGCTCGCGATGTGATCGCTTACGTGGTCACTCGTCGCTTTCACGCTCCGTTTGGTTGGCGGGGAAGGGGTGCGTGTGCCGACTTGAGGACGGCTTACACATCCCTCTTCATTCTTGGTACCGATGGCTTACACTCCTCGGCCGAGCATTAAATTGTCAGCACACACACACACACGCACGCACGCACACTTCTATCAAACTCGGTAAAGCCGAGTCAAGCCTCTCATCGTCCTTCAAATATAGTCACTAAACCGGAAAAAGGAACCCTGCATGAACAATTTTGAGCCAGCCGAGTTGGCCTTTTCGCTAAATCTCATTCCAGGACGAGCTTTTCCATGCCTCTCAAACCAGCGTGCCGCCCGAAATCCCACTATGCTTTTTTGGTTCTTCGTGCTTCGTCCATGCCCTCCCTTCTCGATGCGCCTTTCGGTCGTGTGGTGGTAGTAAAAAGGTAATTGGTCTACAACTCGTCCTTGACGTGGCCGCCGCCGGCCTTGCTGGGCTCCTCCATGGCCATGAGCTTCACGACCAAGCTCGTCCAGCCAGTGAAGTGCTGGGTTCGCTGGCCCTCACCCGTCTCCGGGTTGTACTGCTCCCAGGCGAAGCCAGTCTTCTCCCAGCTGTTGTACACGGTGTCGACAAGGTTTTTGCGGAGGCGGGTGAAGAGGTCGGCGGCCTTGGCCCTGTAAGGGCCATCTTGGGAGGCGACGTTCTACAAGACTACAGTCAGTGATGGGGTTTCTTTCAGAATAGAATGAATGGGTTGTTGACTTACTCTCAGCTGGGAGACGGCCATGTAGTTGATTGGCATCCACACCGGGCTTCTCCAGTAGTTTTCGGCCGTACCGTAGAACTCGTCCTGCTTGCTCAGACTTCTCAGACCGTGGGGGCTGAAGAGGTGTTCCTCGTCGCCGAGGAGATCGAGAAGCTTGCCCAACTTGGGGTCATCGACCTCGAGGAGGCCGACCAAGAAGGGGAACAGTGAGATGTAGCCCTTGTGACAGACGAGAACGTTCTCCTCGTAGGCATCAATCGTGGCATCGCAGTAGCAGCCCTCCTTCTCAGACCAGTGGAGGTCGTTCAGGTTGCGACGGATGGCATTCAGGGTAGTCTTGAACTCGTCAACCTGCTCCGCCATGCCCAAAGCGTCGGCAATATTCATTAGCGACTTGGTCATTAGTCCAACCCAGGACATAAGATCGACGTGGAGTTCACCGGGGTGAGGGGGTTGAGGGCGAGGGTAGTCATCAAGACCGCTGGTGAGGATGTGGGTCTCGGTGCGGCCGCGCCATCTATAGCCCTCCTTGTTTGAGAACGCGTCGCGGTCGTAGGTCTTCAGGTCTCCTCGCTGGGTTTTGCGGAACCAGTCGTACTGCGCGCGAACGAACGGGTACAGCCTCCGGAGGAACTCCTCCCCGAGCTCGACGTTGTCCAGGTGGGCAGTCTGAAGGGAAGCCTGAGGACCAAGGTGCTCCTTTTCGGCGGGTTGACTGCCGTTGGTCTTACGGAGCCTCTCCATGAAGCCTTCGATGATGAGGAAAAGAGTGGGAGGGTTGGCGTAATGCGGATACTGAACCTGGAACTCCTCGGGCACCTTGCTGCGTGCCTCAAGACCGAGAATCTGCTCGCGAGGAATCCATCCGTCTTCGTCCATGGTGTTGAACCAGCTCTTCACGATGTCTAAAGTCAAATCAATGTCCCAATCGGCGATGGGAATGAGGTGATAACCCTCGTCCCAGAGAAATCCTCGAGGGAAGAAAGGACGAGAAGGGACGGCCGTGAAGAGTTCATAAGGGCCCTCCAACTCCTGCTGCTTGCGCGCACGCGCAGCAGCCGTCTCTTCCCAGAAACCTTCATTCTCCTCGTCATACTCGGGCGCGTAAGAACGATCGATCAGCTGAGAACCATGGAAGTAGCCGATGCCACCGAGCAGGTTAGAGAACATGCTCTTGGCGAACTTCTTGTACTTGTCGGCAGTGAACGGAGCCTTCAGGCTGAAGATCGAAGAGAAGCGCTCTCCAAAGAATTCGGTGACCGACTTGATCTCGCGCGTCACATCCGCGCTCGTGAGCTCGGGGCCAGCAGAGGCAGACGAAAAGATGACATCAAACTCGAATGCCCCTTCAAACATCTTTTGGACGACGTGCGTGTTGCCTTCTCCGGGCTTGTTCTCGACCTGGTAGGTGAGGTATGCCGGGGGCGGCTCATTCGTATCGTAGTTCTCCTGGACAAACTTGACACTCTCCTGGATCAGGTTGAAGACAACGCCCTTGCCCTGCCACTGATGCTCCTCGGGAACATTCAGAGACCGTACCGTCGTGCGGTCCAGGTGTCTTCTGTCGGCCAAATCGTGACTACTGGAAGGGTGCTTGCCCTCTCCCTTGGTGATCACCAGCTTGTACTTGCCAAGCTCCTTAGAAGAACCCTCGAATGCGACATCGCCTTCAAAGCCAGTGGGGTCGTTCTCGCCTGAAAAGGCAAGCTCTGCTTCGCTGTTGTCTTCGGCAATGTAGTAGTGGATCATGGTCTTCAAGTCGGCGGGTGCACCCTCTCTCGGAACACCTTTGATTCTTGCGGCCCAGCTGCCGCCGTTGGCCCCACCAGGGACCTTGACAAACGACGTGGTGATGTCGATCTGGTTGCCTTCATCATGAATAGACTGGATACCTCCCTTTCGGGCATCATACTCGTCCCATCCATAGCCATGGAGACCTTCATGTTGTTCGCATGTGTAGCGGAAACCTAATCATGTTAGTCTATATGGATGTCTGAAGAAGCAGCTCTGCAACACACCTTGCTGAACGTCTTGGTAGTTATCAACTCTGGACCACATCAATCCAGTCCACAGACTCTTGGGAGACCTGTTGCGGACGCCGAAGTACAGGTTCGACTTATAGGGGCCCCAAAACAAGCTTTCGTTGTTGAGGCGACCGACCTCGGAGGTCAAGATGGAAGCCGAGCCGGGACCATTCTCCGCGGCAAGGGCTAGCTGTGCGCCAAAGATGTTGAAAAGGGAAAGCGTAAGGAAGACGGCCAACTGCGTTATGCGGGCCATCTTTGCGGTGTGTGAGTGATCATTCAGCGCTCATCGGAACTCTCTGAGATCAATGAATTTGACACTCATACAACAGCTCAATGAAATTGTCAAGCTGCGTGTGTAAGTTCAAGTGCAAGTTCGAACGGTAAAATAGGAAAGTGAGCGAAGTGCTGGATGAGAGAAAGGTATCGAGGTACCTCTGGCCGACCTGCTGGAGTGAACACGTTGGACGACTCGCAAGCTGCCCAGGATGGAGCTCGATTGAGGCTGAGGTGAAATGTGGCTTTGACAGCTTGGTTGACGTCGGCGGCCAAACGAGCCAATCAATCACCCGAAGGATGTCAAGCTTGGGCCAGCTAATGTGTGGCGGCGGGTGTTTTAGCGTCAACCCCGTTGTCGATAGCTGCTACGATCCCTGAAACTTCAGCAGCGCTTTCCCCATACGCTATTCGTAGGTCCACTGGCAATGGGGAATGTCGCACCGACCTGAGGTTCCTCCACTGAAAACCCCCCCTGGTCAAATCGCACACCGTCAATTGCTGCCAGTGGCTGCATGCCAATTCCCTTCCATCCACTCTGACCTCTCTCTGCATGCTCCTTTCCACTGTTCTGCTGCACCAAGTAGCTCTCGTCGACCTAACTTTGCGCTTAATCACGAATTCGCGCAAGACATATAAATTGCGAAACCAGCTCGAGGACCTCCAGAAGCCACCTGTCGAGCTTCGCGCACTTCCGTGTACCCCCTAGAGTGGCACCAAACGCACGAGACCATCGCGATATGGCCACATAGCTCGCACGCAATATTCTTTGAGTTGAAGATGCTGGACGGAAGATACACATGCTAGGATGAGCTTGGACTCGCTGTTACCCATCGCTCCCGCGAGGGTGAAGGCATTGATTCTACCCCTGGGCCAAATCAGAAGTGATCGTTTCGCGTCCTTCATTGAACGCCTGCGGCCCGAACATGTCGTCTCCTTGCGGGATGTCAGCCCTGATGGGCGGCCAAATAGGAGCAAGCACCCCCCTTTTGCCGTCTTGCTTCGAGAACGCTCGCACTAATCGGTAATCTCCAGATATGTTTTCGCCTTTGGCCTTTCCTGATGGCGCCGTATTCTACGAACTTATAACCCACGTACCCCCACCTTCGCATCTCGCCCTGTCGCCGTTCGACTTCTATCGCGAACCGCTCGCCGTCATTGCGGTCGCAGACGGAGACGAACTCAACCGAGTCGCCTTCAACAAGAGACATTCTGGCAATGCGCCCACTGTTGCCGAACAGAACATCCGAACGTTGTATCAGGAATTGGAGGACTTGAGAGACCGCTTCGGAAAGGCGCTGGTTCATCAAGTCTTGATCTTCGACCATGCGCTTTCGAAAGAGAATTCTGTACCTTTGCCTGAGGGACTCGTCGCTATACCACCGCCGGATGAGTGCAAGCGCACGACCATGAAAACAATAATGTGCGACATCACGTCGCAGCTCCTGGCGGAAATGACAAGTCTGGCCAAGTCATTTGAGGCATGGTCTTTCATCGAGTCCCCAGGGCAGTCTCAGTCAACCAGACAGACGAACGGCACATCATGGGGCGCGGAAGACTCCGGCTCGGCGAGCAAGAGGGCATCTCAGTTCATTCCGGGCCCGCAGAGATCAAGCTCGACAAGTGGCATTCCGGATCGGCAAATGAATCGCATGTCTATGCCGGTCGCGCCGATGAAACATAATTCGGCTATAGCGTCAAGCAACTCGACACCAGCCCGGCCATCCACTCCTGTGAAAAGCGGATTGTCGAACCCTCCAACCACTTTTGACGACTTGACTTCCGGTATGAGCAGCGGCTCTTCGACCCCTGACCGAAATTCGAGGCCGGGTGCTGGGGAGCACTTCAGGTCGGAAAGTTCAGATCGAGTTTCGGTGCAAGGATTCGGCTCCGGTGGTCTGAACGACCGCTTTAGAGCGAAAGGGAAAGGCAGGGTAACGATCCTTGTGGGGTCTTTATATCTGCAAGCAGGACGGTGGACCGATGCGCTGAAGGAACTTATCGATGGCGCCACGGTTGCGAGGTCGATTAACGACCACATATGGCACGGCAAGGCACTGGAGTTGATCACTCTTTGTCTACTGCTTCTAGGATGGGTCAAGGTGGATTTCCAGGTACCGTCTATTTGCTTGCCCCCGCAAGACAAATCCACGGCCGCTACTTATGCTGCTCTAGAAGCGGCAACCCCAACCGATTTGGCCCAACCCAAGCATATTCGGAACCTTCAGATCATACTACCAGACCTTCTAGACCGAATCTCAGGGCTGTACTCCCGGATTTCCGCCGAGCATCTGCCTCCTCTACCCCTTGCCGAGACGACGATTCGATTCTCCAAGATTTTGTCTGCTTTACACCTTGCTGACGGAAAGCTCGGAGAGCGAGCCTACGACACGATCATCTTTGGCAAGCTGCCTTCGACCCCTCTGACAACCTCGCCTCGGTTGACCATCACCCCGAGCCGGCAGTCAATCGTCACATTTCTCTTCCGCGCGTTTCCTGCCTCTTCGTCGGAGCTTCTCACCATCGCGGATAGAGTTTCCATTCTAGCAGGAATCGCGTCCGTTCTTGGACCCCTCGGCCATCATCGCAAGAAAGCAATGGTCACTAGGGAACTCGTTTCCGTTTTGATCAGCGGTCTGGTTGAGGCGCGCACTCGCGGGGCTGCAGACATGGGTATACACCCTGCGGCCGGCCTGGTAGCTTTGAATGCTGCCAAGGGACACAGCAACAGTGCAGTTGCCCTAGAGCTGGGTGAAGGCGACGTTGAACAGGGAATCGAGGCGTTTTTAGCCCTTCTGTGCAAGTCGTATGGTGTTGTCGGTTTTGACATGAAGAAACAACCCGCAGACGACGCCATTTCGACAGAGGACTCTGACGCTGCTGTCATCGATAGAATTCGGGGACAGGCAGCTGCGAGATTCTTTGGTTTCACCAGTGTCAAGTTGAACATACTGAGAGCATGCATCAACTTCTCTGAAGCACTTCCTGACTTCAACGGTGTTTTGAAGTTCTCTGGTGATTTGCTCCGCACGGCTGGGTCAGGAGTTGCTCCTGGCCCTCGCAAAGAAGATGCGTCACCAGTGATTACCCGCGACGAGCAGATCCGGCTGGCCACAAATATTTCAAAGACGTCGAATCTCGCTAAAAGGTTAGGCTTGAATCATCTGGCGGCGGAGTATTGGGATGAGTTCTTCGTTCGTGGCGTCGCCTTAGAACCACTGCCGACTACTAGAATTCCGGTTCCCCATGCCAAGAGCACACTTCCTGGGGCAGTGACTGCAAGAACTTCTCAAGATGTCAACCCCTTTATATACAACCCATTCCTTAAGCAGCCCGACAAAGCTGCTGATCACATTCTCGTTGCGAACGAGCCCGCAACTTTCAGAGTCACCCTACAGAATCCATACGACATTGAAGTGGACGTCGAAAGCCTCCGCTTGGACACCAGCGGTGCGGAGTTTGAATCAAACTTGGAGAGCACTATTATTGGCCCATACCGAACGCAGATTCTCAAAGTCTCGGGGACACCAAAAGGACCCGGTGCCTTGAAGGTTACAGGTGCAGTCATTCGTGTTCGCGGCTGTCGCGAGAGACGATTCCCCATCTTCAAACAACCGTGGACGCCGCAAGCAGATGTAAAGGTCAAGGCTACCGGACTTCAAGCATTGGAGAGCACCCTCGCCTCGGATGCTCTTATTGGCCAGCCGCTCAAGGTGGAGAGTTTGGGGTTGAATGTCATTGCCCAACAGCCCATCGTCATTGTCAAATCGACGACTCTCCCCCAGTCCTCGGTCATGGTGCTCGAAGGAGAGAGACAGGTCTTCTCCGTCACCTTACAGAATCTATCTCGAACGACTCCGGTGGACTTTATGCTTTTCTCCTTCCAAGATTCCACACAAGGACCGTTACAGGCAGGCATCAACAACAGAGATGCCACACCAGCCGAGTTGTACGAATACGAGTACATTCTCATGAGGCGCCAAGGTCTCCGGAGGCTGAATAAGAAGGAACCCGAGAAGCGATACATTGCTCCGGGAGGCACCGCCAAGTTTGATTTTGAAATCCTTGGCAAGCCTGGTCTGACGAACGCTGCCATTCAGATCGACTATGCTCATCTTGGAGTGCCTCCCGAGGAGGTGACGGAAAATTTCCATACCCGACATGTCTCACTGCAGTTGACGGTCACTGTAAATGCGAGCGTCGAGCTCACGCGGCTGGATGTCCTGCCTCTTAGCGGGCCCGTACCTAAGCCGCTCCTCAGCCTTACGAACCTGGAGTCGAAGACTAATCCATTGACATTGGCAGACGAATACTGCCTTTTATCTATGGATCTACGCAATGCCTGGCCAAACAACATGGCGGTCGAAATGGACGGCGAGGACGGCATAGTAATTGAGGAGCACGTTCTCCCTGGAAATACCAGCCGCGTCATCGTTCCCCTGCGGCGCATACACCTTGAGGACCCTCACGCATCGATCCCGGCACTCAACCCATCAAGACAGCGACAGTTTGTCGTCAGCACAAGCAAGATCACGCCCGACATGGAACGCTCGAATCGCGAAGCATTTTGGTTCAGAGAGAGGATCCTGGAAACGCTTACTGCCAGATGGAAAACAGTGTCTGGCCCAAAGCGGAGCGGTTACATAGACCTGCGAACCATCAGACTTTCACCTAGGATGATGGATGCTCTCAGGATTGATGATGTTGGTATCGAGATATCAGTCCGGGACCCCGAACAAACTGTAGGCCAAATGGTCAAACAGAGGATCCTCGTCGATAATTTTGTCCAAGTCAAGGTTGGCATCACGAATCGGTCGGCCAAGCCAGTCTATCCGATGTTGAGACTAATGCCAGCCTTGTGCCACCGTCCGTTGAACGTTGCGTTGGACTTCACGCGAAAATTCGCCTGGAACGGTACCTTGCAACAAGCCCTGCCGCTGTTGGCCGCCAAAGCGAGCACGGAGGTGGAGATTCAAGCCATGGTACTGTGTCGAGGGGAATTCGAAATAGGGGCATCAGTCGAGGAGTATAAGATCTGGGAAGAGCCCAAGGAAAAGAAGGAAAAGGAAGAGACACAGGAGAGCCGACAACGATCGGATACTCAGACGATGCTAAACGCGATCATCGGTGGGAAAGAAAGGCGCATTTGGCACTCGAGGCAACCCTGCATCATCAAAGTGGTGGATCAGGACTAGCAGCCCGAGCCGTTTGCGTGACGAATTAATTGTACGATGGTGGACGTGCAGAAGAAGTGAATCACATCACAGGGGTGGAGTTGGCGATTGCAGCGGCCTCCCTTAAGTAGATAATTGACTTCTTCATGGACGTCTTCACAGACGACGCAAAGCCATTATCTGTGATGGGTTCAAGCGAAGTCCAGGGATGACCCGATCAACCCGGCGATCGAATTAAGCTCATCCCTGCGTCCCGAACAAAGGCTCCCGGGCGATTTATGTGTGGGTCTGACCGCCTTCTTGTTTCTGCCTCCGTTGCCACCAAAATTTCTCAGGGAGCGACTTCCGCTGCTAGCCGACAGCGGGCCTTTGACCACCTCAAGGCTCGTTTCCGCCGCCGTACAAGTTTTGGTCAAGCCATTCCTGTTTTGCGAGCGTTGCAACGAGGCTGTCGTCGTTGTCTAGTGGAAAGTGGGATCACACTATAAGTCAAGGATGACGCGACCTCAGATCCTGTTTCTCGATGCTTACGACTCGTTCACGAACAACATCGTATCCCTTCTCATAACCCTGCTTGACGCCGATGTTCACGTCTTACCGATTGACACGCCTTTGCTAGACCAAAACTCGCTAACGTTTTCGGTTGATTTTCATCGGGAATTATCACGTTATCATGCGGTAGTTTGCGGGCCTGGGCCCGGCTCCGCCGAGAATGAGACGGATGTTGGGCTCATGAGATGTATTTGGAGATTGCAAGATGAGCATCTCCTGCCGGTTCTTGGTATTTGCCTTGGATTCCAGAGCCTCGTTCTCAGCTCGGGCGGCAACGTGAGGAGGCTTCAGCGGGGAATGCACGGCATGGTTCGCGATATTCAGCACGAGAAATCTGAGGCGACATGCGCCGAAGATATCTTTGGTGGTGTTTCCGAGTTTAAAGCAACCCTCTATCACAGCCTTTGTGCCGACATCGGACAAGACTCCATCCCAGATTCAACATGGGCAAGCAGGCGTTGGCGTGCTCAGGAGATGGCACCCGAGCTGTTGCCTCTGGCGTGGGTGGACGAGCAGAGGGACAGCGGCCGCGAAAGAATTCTCATGGCCGTCAAGCACAAGAGCAAACCCTTTTGGGGCCTGCAGTACCACCCAGAGTCAGTCTGCACGCAGCCGGCAGGCCATGCGGTCATCAGCAACTGGCTTCGCGAAGCCATGGCGTGGAATCGAAAGGCGAACAGAAACGTGCTGAGCGGGGAGCGGTTTCTGGCAAGGAATGCTGTGAAGCCGAGTCTTCTCTGCGAGAACCACGTCGCGGCTCAGGGAGGGAACGCTACCGTCCTCGAATGGACAGAGATGCCGACGCCCCTGGCGACTGTCGGACTTGACTGCGAGTACATATACAAAACCATCAGCCTCCCGGCGAACGTCAAGGTACCGGACATCGTGGAAGTGCTAAAGAGCGGTAGGATGGAACACATCATTCTGGATTCGTCCAACTCCAGCAGCATGGCGACGGGAGCTGCGGACGTTCGGGGTCGATTCAGCGTCGTTGCTCTGGATGTGGAGGAGTCTCTGCGAATCGAGCACCACGTCGGAGACGATTTTGCCACGGCCCGTATCCCTTCGATTCAGGGTCTGCCCGTTGACCTCGTGGAGACTGTTCCATTCGGATCACAAAAGAACATTTGGCATCTCCTCTCCGGGTTCCTTGAGAAACGACGCATCCCAGGCTCAGAGGAGCTCGAAACGCCGTTCCGAGGAGGCTTCATGGGCTACCTCACTTATGAGATGGGACTCAAGGGGATCGACGTAGCGGTGGCTGCTGACCGTGGGCATCAGAGGCCCGACCTGTGCTTCGCTTGGGTTACGAAGAGCATCGTGGTCGACCACGTTAAGGGCTTGCTACACGTCCAGCATCTTCAGAAGCGGAAGCTCAATGCCAACTTTTGGATCGACTCCGTGGTGGCATCCCTACAGACGTCCCATCTCTGGCAAGCATCGGGCAAGGCCATCGTCAACGGGTCGGATGCTTCAACCGTAGCTACGAGACCTGTCATTCGGGTCCCTGCCGCCGACGAGTATGAAGCCAAGGTCTCCCATTGTCAAGAATTCATCGCAGCCGGCGAGTCGTATGAGCTGTGCTTGACGGATCAGACAACCATCACCTTGCCCGGACGCCCGACAAAAGATCACGCCCCGGCCGCCACCAACGGCCTGGCCGACGGACACCCCTCGGAACAAGGGAAGTCCGCGTACGTTGCGCCGTGGAAGTTGTATAAGACGCTCAGAGCTCGCCAGCCAGCCCCGTTCGGCTCCTTTATCCGACTCGGCGGCGCGACGTTGATCAGCAGCTCCCCGGAGCGCTTCCTCGAGTACGATGCCCACGGCTTCTGCTCCATGAGGCCGATGAAGGGCACCGTCCGCAAGTCGAACCAGGTCGCCACGCTGGCGCAGGCTGAGGAGATTTTGCACGTGCCCAAGGAGGAGGCGGAGAACCTCATGATTGTGGATCTCGTCCGGCACGACTTGCACGGCGTCTGCGGCTCCGGGAACGTCACGGTGCCACACCTGATGAAGGTGGAAGAGTACGCGACGGTCTTCCAGATGATTACGATCGTCAACGGCCAGCTGCCGCAGCCGACAACAGCATCGGGTGCCGATCGCCGTCACACAGGGCTCGATGTCCTTGCGGCTAGTCTCCCGCCGGGTAGCATGACTGGAGCCCCGAAGAAGCGGAGCTGTGAGCTGCTGCAGGAAATTGAAGAGCATAAGGAAAGAGGTCTGTATTCCGGTGTGGTGGGGTACATGGACGTCACTGGCAAGGGGGACTGGAGCGTCACGATCCGGACCATGTTCAAATGGGACGACGAGAATGCGCCACCAGAGGAGGGCGAGACGGAACCGAGAGAGGTTTGGCATATCGGAGCTGGCGGCGCTGTGACGATTTTGAGCACTGCTGAGGGGGAGAGGGAGGAGATGTTCACCAAGTTAGCGGGGCCTTTGGGCGTTTTCGCAGACGTATGAGCGGTTCGGATCCGAGACTGTTTGCGAAAGGGGGGTACTGTCTTTCTAGAAATGGCTTACTGGCGTTTACAATGTGATGAGGGATTATCCATGGTGGGGGTGTTTGGTTGATACCTCAACGTATCTGGGATATTAGACTCTGGACCTTCACGGGTATTAGACTCAACTTTAGACGACCCGGATCATCCACACGAAAGCAGAGAGAAATAAGATCATAAATCCATGTTGTGATATCAGCTTCCGCGGTTGTCATTGGGAATTAGATGGTTCTGTCGTTGCAAAACAAAAGGAAAATGAGGAAACGCCTGCCTGACGGAATGATGCTGGATATACATATGAAGCCCCAAGTAAAGCGCACCGATCCCAATTCCCACTTGTCGGGTTCCCGAACTCAAGCGCCACAACGTTTCCGACCTCGTCTCGTCATACTGTACACGTCTGCCGCCAATCTGGTTGAGATGCGAATGCCCAATCACTGCTTCGCCTACTTACTCATGCCGTCATATGTCCTGAGTCGTTTCTCCCGATCTTAGTCAGAAATCCTGCTCCTCCTGAAAGAACATGCCGAAGCTGATGATGGTTCCATAAATGAGGAGACCACCGATTATCGACATGACCATTGCCTCGACCTGGATGAGATCGGCGTGGGCGAGAACGACTGGCAGGGCTGCGGTAGAAGAGTGTGGTTAACAATACAATCTCTCAATGAACAAACAAGACAGGCAAATAAAAGCTCACCAATTCCCATTACCACCATGAAACCGGTGCAGAAGCGGCCGAGGTCCAGCACGGCTGAGCCGGAACCCTCGCCAAAGTCATCAGGGTTGGTGCATCGCGAGCAGACCCAGTTGGGGATCGGGGCCAGCACGTAGGTGGCGACGACGAGGAGCGGGTAGTAGACCTTCCAGAGGGCGCAGGAAAGAATGACGAGGAGGAATCCGACGGCGAGAACGAAGGAGAGGGCGATGATGGTCTTGAGCCCAGCGGTCGGCATCGTGGATTGTTGAAAGGTGGGCTGTGTGCTTTCTGGTTTCCTTGTTTCGGACGGGTATCGACGTCGGAGCTGGGTGTAAAGGGCCCCGCCGGGGCTGCAAGTCGTTCCTTGGGGGTATTGAGGGGAGGTCGGTTGGGAAATTTTAGGGGCGTTTGTCTTTTGAATTGGGGTCGTCTGTTGAATGGTCGTGGGAGAGCTTCGTGGTGGTGGTGGTGGTTGATGGATCGGTCGTGTCGGTCGTATGGCAGTCCGCGGCTAGGCTGGCAGGCTGAGCTTCGATGCTATGGCGGGTCTAGGCCTGACGCACGAAGACCGTCGTCAGCGCACGGCACAACCTTGTTCCAGCAGCCGGGCAGCCTCCAATGAGAACCCGCAAGTGGTAGGAGAATGTCTCCGCTCGGAAAGACCCCGGCTGTAAGTGAGGTCAGGTATGGGGTCAGGAATGGTGTACGTACCTTACCCAGAGAGATGCACGGAGCACCTCGCACCCTGGCTCCAGGCTGAGAGAGTGCTACGAAAGCTCGACCTGCCTTGAGCTGGGCCTGGCGTGCGGGAGGGACGCTTTATTATCCACCAAGCTCTCGCTCTCCCATCACCGACTGCTCGCCCAACAACCACGAAAAGCACCCCGCGATCGTTTCTCTCCCTCCCGTCCCTCTAAACCACACCGACCCGCTACACGAATACTCGAAGTTCCTCCCGTTCCCAGGAACCACCGAACTGCCTAACGAAGCTACGAATCACCCCCCACGCCCGCCATGTTCAGAAACAATTACGACAACGACTCGGTGACATTGTAAGCTCTTTGGCCCGCTTCTTCAGCCTCCCCTTCCAGCCTCTCCGGTTTGGTCGTGGACAAGGCACATGCCATGACAGAGAGCTGACCTTTAACGCCTCGCAGCTCGCCGCAGGGCCGGATATTTCAGATCGAGTATGCAGCCGAAGCAGTGAAGCAGGGCTCCGTGGTAGTGGGCATTGCCAGCAAAACACACGCCGTCCTAGTCGCAATCAAGGTACGACGTTTGCCGAAACCTGGGATCCCTCCCTCTTGCTTTACCCTCCACAACCACTCATCAATCGAAACTCGCGGGCCTTTACCATGAAGCGCACGAAACTAACATGTCATTCCTCCCCGACAGCGCAACGCCGAGGAGCTGTCCTCGTACCAAAAGAAGATCTTCACCGTCGACGAGCACTCCGGCATCGCCATTGCAGGCCTCACCTCGGACGCCCGCGTCCTCTCCAACTTTATGAAGCAGCAGTGCCTCGGCCACCGCATGACGTACGGCCGCTCGATGCCCCTCCGCACCCTCGTCGACATGATTGGCGAAAAGGCCCAGATCAACACCCAGGTCTACGGCAAGCGGCCCTACGGCGTCGGTCTCCTCGTCGCGGGCGTCGACGAGCGCGGCCCCCACCTCTTTGAGTTCCAGCCCAGCGGTATGACGGAAGAGATGGTCGCCTTCGCCATTGGCGCCCGCAGCCAGATGGCCCGCACCTACCTCGAGCGCAATATTGACGCCTTTGAGACGTGCTCCCGCGAGGAGCTCGTACAACACGGCCTCAAGGCCCTCAAGGAGAGTCTGGTCCAGGACCGCGAGCTGACGGTGGAAAACACCAGTGTCGGTGTTGTCGGATACACTGAGAAGGACGGCGTGAAGACAGTCCAGCCGTTCAAGCTGTACGACGGCCAGGACGTCAAGGAGTGGCTCGACAGCGTCGCGGCCAGCGAGGGTCAGGGCGGTGGCGAGGAAGGCGGTGAGGGTATGGAGGTTGACGGCTAAGCACTGCCAGAATTGCAAACCTAAGGATAGAGGCGCGGATGGAATTCTACGTTGCGTTGGTCTAGGTCGGATTGTCACCAAACACCCTCCCACCCGGGGTTTGGCTGATTGGGTCCGACTGTGGGAAGGAACGCACCGTACCTGGACGCACGGAGCCGGCCCGTTTAGACTTGTACCAATACACTACAAAAAGGAGATTCGACAGCCCAAGAACGAGCTGCATCCGATGATTCAAGAGACAACAAGAAGACGTGCAATCAATGTGCTTGCTGGTGACTCGAGGCTGAGACAGGTACCTGAAGATGCCGGTTTGCTTTCTTGGTTGTGTAACTCATGAAGGTCTATCAAAACTACAATACGTGCAGCCAGCACCAATATGACATGATAGATAACCGACCGATTCCCCCGTCTCCTCCTTCCTTCGAATGTCTTATCCCGTGTGTCACCAACGATTGAAAGCAGGAAGACTGTTGATCCCTCGCTCGCTTCTTTTTATCCAACCCGACTACCGACTACCTACTGAGCCTGAATGCAAAGAGATTGGGAAACACGAAGGGCGCCAAGACTCCGGTACACATCCGCTTTTACATTGCACAAACTCGACCGTCGCCACTGTCTCTCCGTCCCTGGTTCCTGCATGTTTCACTCAACAAGGTCGGTTTCCTAGATAGATTGCCGTTGGGTTGCCTCTCACTTAGGAGTTGGTCCAGTCGAGCTTGAAAGTGGCCGCCGAGACTTGGTAATCTCTGAGGGCCGTGATGGCGCCCTCGGGGGTGGTGGCGGTGACGAGGATGTCGGCGTTGGCGGCCTTGATGAAGCCCTCCTCGACGCTCTTGTTCACCCACTCTAGGATGCCGTCGTAGAAGCCGTTGATGTTGAGGAGGCAGATGCCCTTATCGTGGATGCCCAGCTGGTTCCAGGTGGCCGTCTCGAGGACCTCCTCGATGGTGCCGTAGCCGCCGGGAAGGGCGACGAAGCCGCTGCCGGGACCGCCGGCGAAGACCTCCTTGGCCATCATCTGCTTGCGGGTGTGCATGTCCTTGACGACAGTGGTGCGACCGTAGACGGTCTCGTCGGGGACATACATGTTGTCCTTGTTGATGGTGCCGTAGGTGCCGTCGCGTTCGTACTTGACGAGGGCCTCGGGGATGATGCCATGGACCGAGTCTGGGCCGGCGAGGGCGACGAGGGACTTCGCCACCTCGCCCATCAGACCGACGGTTCCACCGCCATAGACTGAGACGTTTGTTAGTCAACCTTGAGCTAGAGAGTGTTTGCTTGTGGTTTTATCTCTCCATGTTTCATCTTGTCTGAGAAGGGTTGCGCCACATGTTGTCATTGATGCAGTGACTGAGACTTTATCGCTGCCCATATCCGTGGGCGGTGACGGGAGTCGAAAGACTTGTATGAGATGAGAAGTGAGAGAACAGTGACTCACCTAGATCAATGTTATTCTCTGCCATGATCCTTGCCAGCTCGCGAGCGGCTTCCATGTGCTGAGGTTTGAAACCGGGGGAGGCGCCGCAGTAGACACAGATCTTGGTCCTCTTCTGCACGCCATTTGTGGTACCGTTGGTGTTACCATTCGTGGTGCCGTTGGTGCTGATGCCATTACCACCAGGCGTGCCATCCCGGGATGCCGGGAATGATGGCAAGGGAGAAGGGCCGCCGGACTGCATGGTAGTTTGCTACTTGCTTGATTTGTGATAGAAAGAAAGTTTCTCCAACGGAAACTCCACGAATAGAAGGGTTCTTTGATTTAAACCTTAATTTTTGGGAGGAAGGAAGGAGCTGTTAGAATAGCTTACGAGTGGGATGGTACTCGATCTTAAGACTAAGATGTGCAGTTGTTGGAGGCCAAGATGGCGGAGAATTTGTGGGGAAAGATAGTATGAGGTTCCGTTCCGGCGAAGAGACAAGAGTCACAACGGAAAGAAAGTACCCGGAGGACGCCGCTTTTCTGCGGTATTTTCTCAAGGTTCTGGAATTGGACTTCAAGTAAAGAGCAAGAAGAGCAAAAATCCCCAAAAAAGTCCAGAGAAGAAGAGCCCAAGAGAAAAACTGAGAGTCGGAGGAATAGACAGATGGCGGTGAAAAGCAGCCCTGTTATATACGTCCCTCGAACGGTCCAAAAAGGGAAGCGAGTTTGTCTTGTTGGTTGGGATGAGCTCAGGGCAAGTGGACAAGTGTGTTGTTGGCGAGTTGGTGTATCAATTATCCTGGCAACCACCTGAAGGGCAATAAGAAAGAAAAAGAAAAGAAAGATTGGACGAGGCGAGAGGAAGCACAGATGGGAATGAGACAACGAGATGTCAGTTACCGCCACGGCGCATGGCGACGGGCCGAAGCTCTGGGATTAGCGTAGCAGCTGGGACAGTCAATGGCTTCAAAGGGTTCGCTCGGGGATCTGTGGCTCCAGTGCCGGTACAGTAGTGTACGCTTAGTCGATGCGCAGTATCCCAGCTGCGGAGGAAAAGCAAAGCAGACTCCAGACAGCCCCCCTCGCTGGCTGCTTAACCAGAGACGAGGAACGGGGTCGGGTGACGGTGGTTGACATGGACGTGGACTTGGGACGGTGACAGGAGAACGAGAAGACGGATCCGGGACCTGAGCTAGTACAGAATAGTCAGAGGTGCCTTTGTGGAAGTCTGGACACTTTCCATCGACTCTATTGAACTCGACTGGATCAATAGTTCCCGAGACCTGATGGGTTTGGGTGCACCCCAGTTTGCCTGCGTGTTGGGTTTGTCAACTTGTAACGAAGTGTCCAGGTGACATGTCGGAGGCGAGGTCTGAGTCCAATGGAGCGCGTTATTCGACCTCGAAGACTCTGAAGCTGCCGGGCTTGGCTGGGGCGTCACATTAGGATATCCATCCGGAGCCGGATGAAGCAGACCAGAAAGGCCCGCAATGTCGATCGGTACCTTACTCAGGAGCCGCCGCAACGATAGGGTATTCGGGTCATGATAAGAACGGGAGCTTCCAGACGTCTTAGTAAATGTAACCGGCGTCCAAATTAGCGAAGAGCCGAGCATTGTAGAGACACGGAGGACACCATGACGCAGTGCGAACGAGTGTCTTTCGATTCGAGGACCCGTCGCGTATGCCGGTATGACGAACGACGGCTACCCGCGTGTGCAATGTGCCGCTGACGAATGGACGGAATGGGCCACGGGAGGCCGTGTTCGACGTCGATTGGGCTGGCTCTTCCTTTGTACGTTGGTTGGCAAGATGATGGATGACTCGATGTACAAAACATCTGCCAGGTTGTTAATGGAACCCAACCGACCCTTGCTTCCCAGTCAAGCAAGAACGCAGATGGGGTAATGGAGTACGGAGATTCAATGCCTCTCTGGCAGGTGCATCCAGCATCGAGAATGCACTTCCAGCAGCTATTAATTGAGCCCTTTCAGCGTCTTGAGCCCCTGTCTCCTCCCAAGCCCTCTGCGCCATTGTACTGGGATCGTGGCGGCGCCTCGGCCGTTGATTCGCCCGAACAGCACGCAATTCGTCCCGCCCGCTCCCCAGCCTCCAGGGTCCAGTGCTCAACTTTTGCGGTGCTTTCCGTGGCCAGGTCGATATCCGTAAAGACTTTCCGACTTCACTCCTTCAGCAACCGATATCGCTGACATCCTCGGTATCCGCGCCGGAGAAGGACACGGTTTCGCTCGTCATCCTACTTGACGAGTTACCCTCTTGCGACAATCAGTAGCCGAGCTGTTCAACGCCATCGGTAGCCGAGTCCGTCGTGCGACGTCCCCGCACCATTCCCACGAGCACGCGATCTGTCCTCCGCAAGTTCGCGTTTCTCAACACTCTCCCAAAACATTGTCGCGCATTGTGCAAGATGTCCCAATCCAATGCGCCAGCCGCCGCTGGTGCTCGCCCTGCCACCCAGCAGCAAGAACAAGGCGTAAGTATATTGCCCTCCACCCACCGCCCACCGCGCTTCGCACCAAGAGACCTCAACTGACATAGCGATTGTGCAGGGCATAAGCTTGATGCAAAAGCTGCTGCTTGGAGGATCGTTGTACTTTGGCATGAACATGCTCATGAACAACATGTTCCAGAAGACGCAGTCCGGTACCCAGGTGAAGGATTCTGACGGCAAGGTCATCAACGTACCCGCGAATACCGAGGACATCCCGCCGTACCTGCTCCGCCCCAAGGAATTGGACGAGGGGGCGACTTGGAGCCAGATCCCGCGCAAGCTGGCACCGATATGGCCCATGGATAGCTACATCGACGTAACTGTCACCCTGTCCGACACCTTTGTTCCGATCCCGTTGTCACAAACGCCCCCGGAAAAGGTTGTTCTGAAGGAAGAGAAATTCAAGATTGGCAACTACAGCGAAAAACGCTCCATCGATACCACCATCGACGTGCCACCCTCTGTGCAGAACAACGGCACTCTTTGGGGACACTTCTACGTCTCACTCCCCGGAAGCCAGCCTGATCCTCATGTGGAGACCTACGACCCAGCTTCTGCCTACTACTTTGCATTCCCTCTCACCCAGTACATCCCCAAGAAGAAGGAGTTCAAGACCAGATCGCTCCTGGAGGGCAAGGCCGAGCAGGAGGTGGAAGAAGTGGCCGAGGAGCAGGACAGCGGTCCCATCATTGCCAGCTACTACCACCCGAATGCCAGCTTCTCCATCATTCCCAACACTGGAGTGCTCGACTACCGCCAGACCCATCCCGCGATTCGCCAGTTCCTCCACATTGAGCCGACTGGTGCCAGAGATGGCTCCGGTCAGCATTCGTGGTATTGTAAGTGACCCTCCATGTTATTATTGAAGGTAAATCTAATTATTATAGACCCTATCCTGTTTGTCAACACCTTTTGGCAGCTCAAGAGTCAAATGATCCTACTCAACGACACAGTGACGTCTGTTCCTCTGCACATTGACCTGAACAACATGCGTTCGTGGCAATTCAACACCATGGCCGCGATTGAGGCCAGTGCGAAGGAGTCGGCACGTCAGGCTGCTTACGGGGGATCTCTACCCGGTGGCGGTGACGGCTCTGAGATTGAGATGGTCAAGGAAATATTTGGTGACACGAACCCGATTCTCCTCGGTATTACCATCATTGTCAGCATTGCGCACATGATCCTGGAGACGCTCGCCTTCGGTTCCGATATTGCGCACTACCGCAAGAAGAAGGATAATGTCGGTATTTCGGTTCGTTCCATCCTGGCGAACGTGTTCATGCAGTCCGTCATTCTGCTTTACCTCATCGACAACTCGCAAAATACCAGCTGGATGATTCTAGGTGGCCAGGGAATTGGTATTGTCATTGAGCTATGGAAGATTACCACCATTGTCAATGTTGCAATCAAGGCTGCACCACCAGGCTCATGGCTGCCATTTGCCATCGTCGTCGAGGACAAGCACAAGCTCAGTGAGACGGAGGAAAAGACCAAGGAGTACGATGAGATTGCCTTCAAGTACATGTACATCGCTGGTGTGCCTCTGCTCATCGGCTACGCCATATACTCGCTGGTATATGAGACGCACAAGTCTTGGTACTCGTACATCATCGCCACACTTGTCGGGTCGGTTTATGCTTATGGCTTCCTCATGATGGTTCCTTCGCTCTATATCAACTACCGGCTCAAGAGCGTTGCCCACATGCCTGGCAAGGCCATGATCTACAAGTTCCTCAACACATTCATCGACGATCTATTCGCATTCACCATCAAAATGCCATTCCTCCACCGCCTGTCCACTTTCCGTGACGACATCATCTTCTTCATCTACCTCTACCAACGCTGGGCGTACAGAATCGACTACACTCGTGTCAACGAGTACGGCCAGGGTGGCGAGGATGAAGAAGAGGATGGCGCTGCCAAGGCCAAGGCCAAGGAGCTGCTCGAGAGCGATCCCACTGTCGAGAAGGTGAAGCAATTGACGGTTAAAGCCACGGGGGCTGACAGCGGCAAGGCAAAGAAGAGAAAGTAAACACCATACATGCTGCACGGCAGAGGAAGAGAGTGTGGCCAACATCGTGTACATCAGACCTGGGTCCAGGCATCAGGCAGGAGATCTTGGCGACTATGTGATAAGGGACATGTAGCCGTCTCACATAGCTACCTTAATCGAGAACATACGTCTACGGACGCAATCAAGTCCAGTCTCGTCGCAAGTCACATATCTCGCGCATGGTGCATCTCAGCTGCAGAAGCATAACTACCATATGCACGCTTGGACAAACGACGAGACGACTAAGAAAGTGTTGAGGAAAAGCAACAATATAGGTAATGTTCAGCTGATTCGGCTGAAAAGGGGGCTCCGCATGTCTGTGTACAGGGAGATCGGACAATCCAATCAATCTCTAGGCAGAAAATCTCCAACAGATACATTAGTATAATATCCCACCGGACAGGTCGGTTATTGCCTAGGTAATAGAATTGCTCCCTTCATGGCATGAAAACTCTCATGAACGTCGCTTCGCGGCTAAAGATGCCGTGGAGAGACGCGACAGTCCCCCTACCAAGCAGGGACCCCAGCAGAAGAGTCGCTTGCCGGGGGCTCGCAGCTATCGGAGCCCCGTGCCTGGTAGGGCAGAGACAAGCTCGTATGTCGCCGCGCCTATCAGAGTGTCCCGTTGCGGAACCTGGAAGGTGATGACGCCAGGTCCCCTCCAACGGTGGTGTTTTGGTGCTAGGACGTGCCAGCTCCACGTTCTGCTTGCTCTTGTTCTTCACCCAAGGTACCGCGGTAATTAAGCACGTTTAGGCAAGGTCAGCACGCAAGGTACCTAGGTATCCGGAGCTCCTCCCACTGCTCCCCCTACCTTACTTATGGACCATGGAGACCTTTTAGTGTCGGTCTTTCGTCAACAGGTGGAGTATTGCGGGATCTGTATACCGGAAATAGTTCAGAGTGATTGCCGCCGTTCCTGAGCAGTGAGAAATGGCTCTTGGCCTCTCCTTGAACTCGGTTGATCGGGTCTTACCCACGCAATGGAGAATTTGAATGGAATGGAGACGAGGCGAGCGCATAGTGTCTATTTGCTAAAATGAACGTGGTTTGGTGGTGGTTTCATGGAAGATGAATGATTTGAAGGGAAGGGGGACGGGGGGGGCGGATGGTGTTTTTTTGGTAAAATAAAGGGGGTTTGGGGGGGTTTTCATGGAAGAGGAATGGGTTGGGGAAGGAAAAAAGCCCCCCCCCCCCCCCTAGCCCTTTGGGCCCCCAGTTGGGACCTACAAAATGTCATCGACAATACGAAGAATTCAAGTTGCCCAAAGCAGTCATGGCTGACCTGAACATCCACTCTCAGAGGCACCTCAAAACCTAAAGTTCCCTCGACTCTCTCTGTCTTTGACAGCCGCAGAGGAGGATTGGATCCAGTCCGTTCCATCGGCCAGCCAGGTGGTTGACCAAACGCACCAGGACCGACCAGGGAAAAATAACAACCGAACGCAATCTTTCTCAAACTCCCCAGTCTCATTCTGAACTCTGTGTCTCCGTCTCGTACCTTTTATTTTCCCTAAACCTTTCCTTCCACATACCTACCTACACTTCCCTTCCTTCACCATCTTGTCGGTCCCTCTGTTTGCCACATGCCCGGGTTCCCCCGTCCATCACTCCAAGTTCGTCCCATGCGTCCGCTCCGGTCATGACATACGGACGGCCGCATAGGGTTCTCCAGCAACCACCTCAGGAAATTTACTTTGAAGCCCGCCTAGCACGTATCAGAGAGCGAGAGCACAAGCACAGGCACACAGGCACAGGCAGAGGTCGCCGAACCACAGCGAACGCACCCGCCAAGCAGAGCTCCGGACCGTCCGTTCAATCGACGGGGATTCGAGGTCCACGCTGCGTCGTACGCAGTGGAGTTCCACAACACGTACCTGACGTTTCTCATCATCCCAAATAGGGTCATCCCCGGCACCCCGTCGCTTCAAGGGGAGGGAGCCAACGCCTACTCTAGGGGAAACGTAACCTACAAAACCTGTTGGGAAGGTGTGGCCGTGCCGCCCGCGTGCCTGCGCCCGCCGTCCGTCATTCACAACGCTGTCCCCTGATCCCCCGGTCGGGATATTTTACCCCCCAAAGGGCCCAAAGCCAAAGGGGGCGCTCAACGCCCATTTATCATTGGGGCGCGCGCCGCACCGCACCGCGGCAAACCGACTACCCCTCGATCCCATTGTCGTGTGTCGACCGCCGAGAAACACTCTCCTGATCCCCTCGACGATTCCTTCGAAAAGGAAGCTTTCGAGGGAAACGTAGGGCTTGCCGAATCATGAGCAGCCCTACCGTCGGGTCCCTTCTGGCTGCCATTGCGACACTCGTCAGTGATGGCCTGCGTATCTTAAGGTTCGCCGATAAGCGCCAATGGGGACCTGACGAGCACGAACAATTGCGCCTGCTGGAGGATACCCTCAACGATGCCAAGAAGGACTTCCAGGAGCTCTCTGTGCTCGTCAACGGACAGCGCTATTATATGAACGACCGCAAACGTGAGTCCACAAGCGCACTTACACCGTTTTCCATTGCTCTGCGCTTCCGAGGAAGCTTGATCGAGGCTCTACAGACCCCCGCGGTATAGCGGAGGGAGGCCTCTGCGATTGTCAGCCGCCTCCCCGCCAAATCTCGCTTCATGCTAGCTCGCGTCACGCACAACTAACCACGAATCCTTGCTAACTGTTTGTACTGAAGCTCCGTCAATTGCCGAATTACGAGCTTTACAGTCCAAAATCGAGCATCATATCGAGAACTTCAAAGACTGGGCGAGGACAGGCGGGCCAATCAACCCAGTATGGGCAAGAGAAACGACGCAACTGCGCCGCGAGCTGCACCGCGCACAATGCCGAGCGGCTGGGAGGATATTTGCGGCAGAGCAAGAGGCCTCAGCAAGGTGTCTGGGCGCCTTTCTCGTTCACAGAAAACAGCGTGAATGGCAGAACCAACCTGCTACCTCCGAGGAGGAGCACCACCGACGACACGTGGAAGAGGTAGTGGCATGCAACACGACTGGCAAATTCGAACGGTTTGGTGATGGAGGTATTGCATTCGTGTGCGACTTTTGCGATGGCCATCTGGTGTGGGAAGACCTGGAGAGCATGCCATCATTACGCACGGCCGAGGAATCCAGCACGCGCCCAGTACCGCCCATTTCACCGACAACCCAGATGCCACACTGGCAGGCGACCGGCTTCACAGCAGGCAAGCGACGAGAGGAGAAGACGGTCGTTTTTGCGCCTCTGGCGATAGCGAACCACATGGCACCGTATCAGGGAGACTGGGTAGCCCGACTCCTATGCCCTTTTTGCGACGAGGCGCCGTATACCGAGGCAGGCGGGGACAGCGACGACGAGATGCGGAATGCCCAGGACGAGTCCGGATTTGATGATCTGCAGGCCTTCCAAGAACACTTGGAGTGGGAACATACGGTGGCGTCGATACCCGCTGTCCCCTTGCCCAAGGCAGCCAAGGATTGCTTGGTGATGTGACACCATTAATTCGAAAATGATGTTTATTGGTGGCGGTTCATTCATGTACATATATTCAAAGCGCGTGGTCTTATCAATGGCGAGGCGTTGGGGGCTTCCACAGGGGGCGGATATTGTTCTTCCGTACCTACGACGCATGGAATTATCATTTTATTCGACGACAGACGGCTATTTTATGAGAGCTGAGATTGCCCTCATCACTAGCAAGACTAGATTCATGCAGCAACAGAGATACCACAGTCAGGTAGTGCTAGATCGCATTCCACAATAAGACTCGAAACCCAATTCTTTGGTTTGTTGCTCCTCTCCGTCTTCTCCTGCGCCCGCCTGAGAAGTCCGTACCGTAATTTGATTGATATACATGAACTGAGAGAGATGTACACTCGCCAATATAATAACGCCCATTGCCGTGGAACCTCTGCCCACCCCAGGGCGAAGGCTCCCCCAAGAGGGTCCGTCCCTTGTCCCCCACGCACCGCCAAAGAGATCGACCCTCTCAGAAGAAACGCCACCAAAAGAAGACGATAACGATGAAACCCAGCGCGCCCAGCGGGCCGTACTGCTTCAGCAGCAGTTCCCAGTTGATCCTGACAGCGGCGCGCCTGTACTTCTTGCTGTCGTCGCGCAGGCGGGAGCTCAGCTCGCCCATGCGCTCGAGGGAGTCGCCGCGGTAGAGCAGGTCCTCAATATTCTTGGTCATGACCTTGGTGACATCGCGCAGCTCGTCGTTGAGCTTGTCGAGGTTTTGGGAGGCGCGGGCGTCCGAGTAGGTGGACTTTGTGCGGGAGATGAAGGTGTCGAACTCCATGAAGGCGTAGGGGCGGAGGGAGGGAGAGTGCAGCTGGGAGACTTGGTAGGTTGTTGTGAATTCGCGGGCGAGGTCGGAGAGGTAGGTGAAGGCCAGCTTGCGGGGGTAGGATTTGTCTGTTATGCAGATGAAGGTGATGTCCGAGTCCATAAAGTAGCTGGTTTCGCAGAGCAAAGGTTAGCAAAAACGATCGGATTTCCTCTTGTCTCTTTTCTCTCTTTTCTATTGGGTTTTCGGTCGGTGTATAGGGGAAGGGGGTGGTGGACGGACTTTAGGTTGTAGGCGCCGCTTTCGATGCTCGCTTGGGGTTCCGAGTTGCGGGTGAGCTTTCGCAGGACTTGCTTGATTTGCGACTTGACTTCGGAGACGGCTGCTTCTTGTTGCTCGTCGTCGACGGAGGCGCAGAGCATGAGGCCTAGGAGCTGCGGTGTTAGTTGAGGGGGGCTTTTTGTATGGGACATGCCCGGGATGAGAGAGAGAGAGAGAGAGCGCGCGCGTACCGTCGAGCCTTGCTATTTGAGTTGAGCGAATCATTGTGTCTTGTGGTTTTGTGTGGCGTCTCGGGAGGAAAACGTATGAAGTCGAGGTGGTGAGGGCGATTGTTGCTCCTGGCCTCCTTTGTTGTCACTCGCAGAAAAGGTGGGTTATAGTAGCTATCGCCGGCTGGTTTGGTGTTGTATCGACGTGTCCTCTGAGACGGCTCGTTGCCAATCCCGAGTGTATCCGGATGCGCGAGCTGACAAGAGGTTGTATTTGAAAGTTAAGGTATCTCCGACTGGTTGATCAAGTCACGGGTACTGTGTTTAAGTATCCTCGAGGTGTTCGTTGTTGTGTCCCTTTTTCCGAGCCAGGGGTCGCTTTTTTGCTACCTAGCAAGTAAATCAAAACCCTCGATCGCCGTCGACAATAGGTCCTGTAGGGACGGGAGCTCTCCACATAATGGGGTTGAAGATGACACCATGGGTTGTCACCACTGGCCAATTGGGGGGCTTGCGCGGGAGTGTTACCCCTGCGTTTTGGTATGTGGCGCTCGTGGCTCGGGCCATCCCAGCCTTGTTTTACCCAGTGTGTTATCCGTACTTTATGGAGACCACCTCAATTCACTCAGAGCTCTGGTGAGTTCTTCAAACCACCTCACTCACTTACACATTTTTAGGGAGGTGTGGTGTGGGAGCGTAGGTTCGTTGAGACATTGCGCTGTACACCTATTCCGCGATTTTTTGTCAGGAACTACCTAATCCTTCTCATGAGACTCAAATGAATAGAACTTGGATGCCTCATTTGTTGGGTTGTTTGAAATTCCGTCTTTAATTTTGACTTAGAGTTCCGTTTGTAAGTTCTCGCTTTGTGTCTCTGGGAAAGAGCTATTTGAGCAAAGAAGGTCCTTCCTATCTTATACTGCCAATCTGGGACACGTACCTTCTAGATGCTACACATTCTCTAGCAAGGTTCTTTGAATTCCTTTAGCTAATTTCCGGTCCAGAACCCAACCCATGGACACTGTAAACGTGAACTGGCAAACGTCCTCCATTCGCCCCGCCACCCACCCATGATGGGAGTCGCATCACCAGATACAGAAATGGCAGACGCCTGCGTTCCCTGCTCCTCCTGTCCCTCCTCATCCTCTTCCTTCTCTGACCTCTCCCCTCCACCCTCGTACAGCTCAGACTACGAGAAACGCTCACAGAAGGCCAAGGAAAACCCCCCCTTAAAGACTGTCAACTCACTCGACGACTGGGACGATCTGGGATCACCACCCACCGGCGCACAATTGCCCAACATGACGCGACGTTCGGCGCGCAACTCGAACAAGCCCAAGCCCCTCATGCCTTCCCCACCGAGGGTGCTCAAGAGAAAGCCGCCTACCAGAGTTGTGCCCAAGAAGGTCCCGAAATGGACTACGCAGAAGCTCCTGACGGATCCAAAGTCGCCGCTCGCCAGCGCCGATTTACGAGTGAGTAAATCCAGCCGCAGCTTGAAAAGGATGATGTCACATCACTTCAGGCTTTCTCCATTCGACTCAAGTGCGCTAACCTACCGCCATCCTTCTAGGCGATGCTCTGCCAGCCAGCGGCGTGGGACATACTCACCAAAGGTGAGCGCGCCGAGATCGTCGGCCTCCTTCCCGTTGGCACGCGCATCCTCGACGCCGGCACCGACGACGCCCGTCCGGACTTTGATGCCCTTCGCAACGACAACAACTTCCGTCACGACTGTGCCACGTACGCCGACAACATTGCACTGGGGAAGCACGACCCGGAGTGGCTTGAGCAGGCGTGGGGCGCGCGCGAGCGGCGACGGGCGGGCGACTTTGACGGCTATGTTGCGCAAAAATTCGAGGATGAGTGGTCGTGCGAGTTGCCAGAGGGTTTCAGGCCGAACAGGAGTGGCGAAATGCCGGATTCCGCTGCGCTTGCGACAGTGAAGGAGGCCCCCGTCAAGCAGAAGGAGGAGTCCACAAACGAGGAGGAGGATGAGGTCATTGATCAGGCTCAGGCGGAGGGAAGTGTCATCAACCAGGCGGAGGAGATGAAACAGACGGCTACAGTTGAGGACGTCACAGCTACCGCGGACGCGAAGAATGACGTTGGCATGGCAAAGGTCATTGAGGCCGAGGACCTATCGGGTGTCAAGCTTGGGTCTCCTATTCCTGAAGACACCGTGTCGGTGAAGCTTGGTACGCCTACTCCCGAGATCTCCCCTGTAGATCTGGCGTCTGCTATGCCCGAATCCTCTCAGGTGCCGCTTGGATGCGTTGCTCCTGAGAACCCATGCCCAAAGACCGATCTTCACGGTTCAGGCTTACAGACAGAGAAGCGAAAAGAAAACGAACAGGCAATTATGGAAGGAGACGAACAAAAGCCCGTCCTCGAAGAGGATCTTCGTGCTGGCGACGTTCAAGAGGACGTGAGTGCGCCAGAGCAGCGACCATAAGGGCCGATTAAGGGTTCATTATGAAAGGATTTCCTCCAAATACAGCATCACGAATCATGATTCACGAGTAGGACCGGAATTGGGGCATATTGGGGATGATACCTATCTGTTGAGCGACGCAGGATCTTCTGGATTGTCGACTGGAGGGGGAAAGAGCGTTTCTTTGCAGAGACCCGATAGCCGCGGGATATGGAAACGCGACCCACGCAATTAAACCCCCAATTTCAAGAGTAGATCCATGATCGTGATGGAAGACTTGGTGTCGGCTTCGGTGAAAGTTGCTGTTGTTGACGCCCGATGGTAGTAGTCTCGGTCAGTGCCCCACATCACCGAGAAACCCAAAATAGAGTGGGCGAAAAGCGTCAACCACAGAAATCTTACGTTTGCAATCTTTACTTTCAGTCGTCTTACTGCCTGTTCCAAGCAGCCTACCCTTGCTGAGAAAACAGCAAGACCAGCCTATTTTCTCGAGACAAAATCAGAGTAACAAAAAAAATTCGCGGGACCAGACTTTGAGACTAAACATTGCTCAGCAGTCCCATCTCCCGAAAAGTCGCATTGCTTTTGGGGACCCCCTTCAGGATCAGCCACGATGGCCCCCTCGGCGGAAAACCACAGTCGGTCGCATAGCCTCTTGCTGTTCCAGAAGCTGCTCAATCTGAGGGACGGCGCGAGCCCTTTGACCTTGGTGCTGGACAGTCTTGAGCAGAGCGCAGCGCCAGTTCTACGGGAGTTCGTCTCTAGAGCCAAGGTACGCGCCGTTGATTACTACAGCTCTGTAGATAGAAACTATTGTACACCGGAGAAGAATGGGACTATTTAGATTATCCTTCTTCAGTTGTTTGCACTTGGAACGTTGGATATTAACGAATTATATAGGTTGCAAAGGCCAAGGTGATTCTGCTCTCCTTCGCGACGCTCAAGCGCCCGCGGAATGTGGACGTCGTCGTCAGAGCTCGCGGGAAGAACCTTAAGGCTCTGAGAGCAGAGATACTGTCACATTATCCAAAGATGGATCCCACGGCAGCCAAGGGTGCACCTTCATCTCAAAGTGAGTGGCCTCTTCTTTTTGGCCTCACCGTGACTCTCTGACTCACATCTCGACAGAAACAGTGGTGCTGCTCGACTCTCTCAACGAGCTCGCCACAGCGGCGCCGCAGATTCTGCCTAGCTTCCTCTCCAGCATCATCATGCCGACGGTGTCCTTAGTAGCGGTGTACCACACCGACGTACCCCTCGTCCTCCCGCGTACGGTGAGCGAGTACGAGCCTCACCCGCTGACCGTCCTCTCTCATCTGGCGACCTCCATCCTCAGGCTGTCTGGCTTGCGGCAGGAGATTGAGCGCCAGAAAGCGAGGAATAGGAGTCTGCAGGAACCCGAGTGGGGTCTGGGAGAGGGACGGGAGGGCGTCCTTGTCGGCCTCAAGGGCGATGTCAAATCGGAGGATTACCACGGTGTTGTAGTCGAGATGGAGGTCAGGAGGCGGAGCGGACGGGCCATGGCCGAGAAGTTTGTCATTCTACCTCTTCTGAATGGACAGGCTTCTTCCACTGCTTCTATTGCTGTTGCCAAGGGGTCGAGGATTTTCCTTCTTTCGGAGCACCCCGTGTTCGCTGCCCCGGAGGGTTCGGGCGAGGCAGATGCAGGGCACGAAGAGGATGAAGAGCCGGAAAGCACCTTCAATCTGGGTCTCACGGAGAAGCAGCGGCGGGACAGAGAAGGCATTGTTCTGCCTTATTTTGACGCCCAAACGGATATAGGGGCTGGTGAGGGTGGCAGGATCCTTTATGAGATGGGTAGAGAGGATGACTTCGATGACGAGGAGGATGAGATATAGGCGGCCTCAAAACACGCACTTATGACTACGAGACACACGCTTGCCGCGGGCAACATGAATAGTGAAATGCCTTGAAGGCATCTTGGACGTCGAATGTGAAGGGTGGTCGGTCACGAAGGGACTTTGGTGAGGTGGTGTCTAGGCACCGTACCTTCGGAGTATTGTCACTAGGCAGCCAACGTCAAGTGACTCACCCTCTCCCCGCATTGAGGCCAAAACATGAATCGGAAGAAGAAACGTACTGCCGCTGGCTCCCGTCGCAAGGCATCAAATATCAACCTACGAATCAAGAAATTCGGTCCTGCCCGTCGAATAATACGGCACTCATCAAGGTATTTCGAGTACGTACCTTACTGATTGTGGGCCGTCGCACAGGCCATCCCCAAAGACTCTATGAAGTCCTCCTCCCACCGCTGTTTTTCATCCTTTTGTCTCTTTTTCTCCTTAGCTCTTCTTTGCCTTTTGGCTTAGATCAAGTGTAGTATCTGTTCTTTTCAGTTTAATATCTGGAAGTCCCCCAATGGGGGACAATCAATATTATTCCTATTTTTGATCTTTTGGGCAGCGGTCCCTTCGGCTTGCCGTATACCGCTTCCCACCGTGTCCCTGGTATCACACTGCCTCCAGGCGACGCAAAATGCTGCGGTTTTTCATTGCTTGCTCTGGATTCTCCAGGGCAGTGAAGAAGAGATGCTAAATAAAGTTACTTGGGATGTTCCCACGTGATTTTGCCGGGGAAAAGGAGATACCGCCTCGGAGGACGATGGCAATCGCAGGCGAAGCAGGTCACGATGCTCAAGCTCGATAGTTGATGGTCTTGTATTTAGTTAGAGAGTGCTACCCGAATTACCACGCAGAACCCGCTAGAGATAATAGCTCCGCAATGGTCTCAGTGGACCAGCGTGTCTGACAACTGAGCTCCTGCAAGGCTCATGCGCTAAAGATTCGGGGGCGGAAAGCTTAAACTCTGCCCAATTAAGCACTTTCGAGGCCCTTACTGTTCGCGCCATGTTCCTTGAAGAGTGCTGTACCCAAATTTTTCTCTCAGCCTTACCGTGACGTTATTGCTCAAGCATTACTTCAAGGTACACACACCACACACACCGCGAAGCATTATCACCTCTCTCCGTCGCAAAATTTTGAAAACCACTCACAAAATGGGTCGCGGACGTGATAGCCGACAGGCCTGGGATGAACCTGACCGACGCAGTCGCCACGGCGGCGGCGGCGGCCCACGAGACCGCGAGAGCTACAGAGATCGCGACGGCAGACGAGACGACCGCGACAGGAAAGACGACGGTGGCAGGCGATACCGATCCAGATCCCGCGACCGTCGGGACAGAGATAACCGCCCCAGATCCAGAGACCGCGAGAGCCACCGTCCGCGCGACGATCGCGATGGCGGGAGGCCGCCGCGCAGAGACCGCGGTGGCTGGCAGGGCCGAGACGATAGGCGACGCAGAGACGATGATGAGCCGGCGGCGGACGAGCGGCCTCCAAGGCGACAGTTTGGAGACGAAGATGAGGGACAAAGTAAGTTCACGCTTGGTTTCGTTTGGCTGGTTTCGGCACCGGAGACTGACACTTGTGCAAGATACCCCACGCGACAGAGACCGCAGACGATCCGCCTCCCCTCGTCGGAGCGGCAGCCCGCCACCTCCCCGTCGCGAGCCGGGCGGATACACCGAATCTCTACCTACGCGAACAGTCCCGAGGGGAAAGAAGGAGCAGCACACCATGTCCTTCAAGGTCGGACGGCACGACTCGCCGCACGTCGACAGCGGGAGGGACAGCGAGCGTGGGGACACGCCGATGACGACGGGCCGGGGCGATCGAGAGGCAGATGAGGAAGGCGACGACGAACCTGAGCCCGAGGTCGAAGACGACGATATGGCGGCTATGCAGGCGATGCTAGGCTTTGGCGGGTTCGGCTCGACAAAGGGTCAGAAGATTGCGGGAAACAACGTCGGCACTGTGAGGAAGGAGAAGAAGACCGAGTATCGTCAGTATATGAACCGACAGGGCGGTTTCAACCGGCCCCTCAGTCCTGGGAGATGAGTTCCATCTCGCGAGCACGTTGAAGATTGGTTCTGGGGGTTCACGGTCCCTTGGAAAGCGGAGGTTTCGTCACGATGGGACGACAAAGCCTGACTTTGCCATGGACGGGCAGCACTAGGTACGCTTCACACTTGTATTGATTTTGAGATACCTATAGATGGACAAGAATGAAGAATATTCACATAGCAGAGTCCGTGTAGATATGCTTGCCTCATATCGACTTTGACCTGGCTCAGCCTGACGCAGTTGACGCGGGCGCGGGTGGTGTGGATTCCCTTGGCTTTCCTTCCTTTGCCTCGGCCTTGAGCTCGCTGTCGAAAATGTCGACAGCCAGACTCGCGTCCACAAAGTCCTCGAGCTCCTCCGTCACCGTCTTGAGCTTCTCCTTGACCGCTGTTGCACCCTCGAACCCGACAATGTGTCTCGCTGGCGGGTTCTCGTGGCCGCCTATGGCCGTCAGAGCGTGCACCGTCTCCAGCACGAGGCGATCCGTAGCGCTGGGCGGCAGCTTCGGGTACCGCACCTGGACCTCCTCGGTCTCGTTGAGGTCCGGCACCGCGGTATCTGGGTTCATGTTGAGAACGTTACCGAGCATGTCGCGGATGCTGGGCGCTGGGTTGATCTCGGAGTCGTACCACGGCAACTGAGGCGCGAAGATGATCTTATTGGTGAGGGATTGGATTTCCTTGTTGGGCTGTACAATGGTGACTTTGATGTTGAAGGGGGCAATCTCGTAGGCTAGCGAGTCGCAGAACCCCTCGAGTGCCCAGATGGCTGAAGTGTAGATTGGCATTCCTGGCGTGCCGATGTGACCGCCCGTACTGGAGAGGATGATGATGTGTCCCGTGTGTTGAGAGCGTAAGAGTGGGAGAGCGGCCTTGATGAAATTGACCTGGGAGAAGAAGATTGTCTCGAACTGGTCGCGGACCAGGTTTTGTGTTAGGGGATTGGTGGATAGCTCTTCCACGCTCCCCACGACGGCTATCGAGGGTCGTCAGCTTGCATCACTTGCATGAAGGATGCTTGTCGTGAGATACCTTCAGATTTGCAGCATAGGAGGATGTCGATCCTGCCAAATACTTGAACGGCCTCAGCCACGGCGGCGCCGCATTGGCCCATCACGCGCCCATCGCAGCGGATGCCGCGTATCCTGTCCTTCCAACCTTCGCGGTCCTTGCGGTTGCTCTTACACTCATTGATCAGCTCTCTAAACTCGGCGCTGCGACCATCGTCCTCAATCTCGCTCGGCGGCAGACACGCGACAACGTAGTCACCGTGGCCTAGGAGCAGTCTGATGAGCCTGATGATGAGTGGGGAGAGAGCTGTAGTCAGGAACCAAGTCCTCGGCGAATTGTGCGTAGCTGAGGAGTGAATTAGCCAAGAGGTGTGCTGCCAAAGAGCCCGTGCTAAGGTAGTGAGAGATGCTCACGGAAAGACGGTGCGGGAATGGAGTGGGAATGCTTCGCCGCGTCCGCCCCCTTGCGGTCCGCCATGCCCGGCGACACTTCTGACAAATCCTCGTCCCTTTTACACGCGAATCAGCTCACGAACCCGTACGACATCTGTCGAGATGGACAAATGAATCAAATCAGCTGCAGGTTAATGTACGGATATCAAAACGGTGGATACGTGGGACGGAGTTATGTAGGTCAATCTTGGAGTGGGAGGGCAGAAAGACGAGAAGGGGGAGGGATATTAATACATTATCTTATTGACAACTTCCTAAGGAGAGGCTGATACGGCGATCTCAATCACAAGGGGCCACGTTCGGGAACGGCTAGACGTGCCATTAAGGTCGCATTCCCTGGGTGTAGTCTGCAGAGGGCGTCGATCGAGGGGAGGGGGGCGTGGTCGTTCATCAACTGTGGATGGGGTTGAGAGGAACACGACACTGGACAACAAGCCGTTCCAGCCCAATCTCTATATCACACCCCTGTTGAAGAGGGACCTCGGGAGGGGGAAAGGCCCCCAAGGCCCCCCAAGCCCCCCCCCCCCAAAAGGCACCCCCCGCCCGCCTTGCGCACGCCGCATGCTCATGCTGCCCAGCACGGATCTCACAATGCAGTGCCCGAAGCGAGGGGGCCCACCACGGGCCAGCACGGCGCGGTTCCAGCGGCATCCCCACGCTAGAATCCGGGGAACAACCCCTCCATCCACTCACGTCATTTTTTTTGGTCCTTGTTTCCGACACCGGTGTCTCTTCCGCATTTTGGCGGGGTTACTTGTCTGGAATACCTCCGTCGCAACTTTTTTTTCTGGCACCACCGCAACTCCGTCCTCGGTGACTCATTAGAACCAGTCTCAACCCTATATAAAACTAATTGATCAACGATTCTATTCTCCGCGTCGAACCCTTCTTGAGTCTGCCATTGACTGAATCTGTCAAACCCTTTCTCCCCCGATTCCAATTGACACCGCCAGAGAACCGCTTCCCATCATGCCCTCACGCGCCGACATCACCTACTTTGGGGCTGGCCCCGCGCTGCTGCCCACCGATGTCCTCGAGACGGCCTCTCAGGCCCTGCTCGACTTCAACGGCACCGGTCTAGGCATTGCAGAGCACTCTCACCGCAGCGAGATCGCGACCAAAATCATCGAGGAGGCCAAGGCCGACCTGGCGACCTATCTCGACATCCCCTCCGACTACGAGGTCCTCTTTATGCAGGGCGGCGGCAGCGGCGAGTTCTCCGCCACCGTCTACAACTTTGTCGGCGCCTGGGTCGCCCGCCAGCGTGACGCCGTGCTGGCGAAGCTCGGTGTCTCGGACGAGAACGACGAAAAGGTTGTCGCTGAGCTGCGCAAGATTGTCGACGAGAAGCTCAAGATCGACTACCTTGTTACTGGAGGCTGGAGTCAAAAGGCCAGCGCCGAGGCCGCGAGGCTACTCGGCCCGGAGTTTGTCAATGTCGCCGCCGACGCCAGGAAGATCAACGACGGCAAGTTTGGCAAGATCCCTGACGAGAAGGACTGGAAGCTCAGCAAGGACGCGGCAATGGTCTACTACTGCGACAACGAGACGGTCGACGGCGTCGAGTTCAACGGCTTCCCTGGTGCGCTGGCGCCCAAGGAGAACGGCGAGAACCCCATTGTCGTGGCCGATATGTCCTCCAACATCCTCTCGAGACGGATTAGCGTCAAGAACTTTAGCGCCATCTTCTTTGGTGCGCAGAAGAACCTCGGTTCGACCGGTATCACCGTCGTCGTCATCAAGAAGAGCCTCCTGGCTGCGCAGCCCTCGCCTGCGCTGATGCGCAAGCTCGGTCTCCCCATTGCCCCCGTTATTCTCTCATATGAGACCATTGCCAAGAACAACAGCTTGTACAACACACTGAGCATCTTCGAGTGAGTCATCTCCCCACAACTAGCCAAATTCCTCCTTCTGCACTTTACTTACCACTATGTTACAGCGTCTACATCGCCGGCCAGGTCCTCAAGAAGCTTCTTCGCACTTACAAAGACAAGGTCGACGGTCAGGAGGCCATCGCTGACGAGAAGGCCTCCCTCATCTACTCGGCCCTCGAGGCCCACCCCGACATCTACCACATCGTCCCCGACAAGAGCGTTCGCTCGCGCATGAACATCTGCTTCCGCGTCACCAAGGGCGGCGATACTGACGTCACGGAGAAGGCCTTCCTCAAGGAGTCCACCGCTCAGGGCCTCACCGGCCTCAAGGGCCACCGCAGCGTCGGCGGTATCCGTGCCAGCAATTATAATTCTATTCCTCTCGAGGGTGCACAGAAGCTGGCCAAGTTCATCGAGTCATTCGCCAAGGCCTAATGGTTGTTCAATATAGACGCATTGTCTTTGTCTCACACCGTCGATATAATGATACCATGTAAGAATACATGAACCAAAAAAAGGAGGGAAAGGTTACTGGGAAATAAAAACAACGCATATTGGGAATTTTTTAGGGAGCCATGATTTAATTCAACATTGTTCTGCCGGGGGCTTATGGCTTCACTTGAAAACGTCGTTTCTCTACAAGGCATCAGTGAGATAACCGTGCATTGTTGGCGCATGGATCGACGTAACGGTAGGTGGTCTTTGGGATATAAGAGAGGACAGGAAGTGTCGTACATCGGCTCGGCGTCCATATCTCAGATCTTTGCCAACTCTTTCTTCACTTTCTCCTCGCTGCAGACAGGAGCCAGATTACATCATTGACAACCCGCTCACTGGTGCCTCGGACACTCAGACATCGCGCTGGCATCTCTGCTCTGAGAGTAACCCGCCGGAGGATTTCATGTGGCCACGATTTCTGTCCAGACTTAGAAATGCATTCTATCTCGAGCCAAGTTCATTCCCCGCCGAGAGAGAGATTGCCAGACTTGAAGCTCGCTCGTTGCGCACCACCTCTTCTCACCAGTCTGCGGAAGCACTTCGGTTGCAAGCGGCCACCAAAAGCCTCCCACCAAAGTCGGTGGCTGTCTTCCTGAGCAAGCGCTGATTTCAGCATGGAACCGGCTGCTTCTTTTACTTTGACCAACCTCCTTTCTTGGCCGAGGTGGAAGAGTCTAACAAAGACTGACAATCACCTTTCCGACAGGAACCCAGCTTCCTCTGCCTTTTGTGGTCAGTTCTTGCCTTGGAGCTCATTGTAGTCCGCAAGCCCGCCCATCCACATTTTCAGTTTCTTTACCACTTGCCTTGGATGATCCTGGACGTATTTTCAGCAGCCATGCTCGATTCATGATGGCGGACACCATGAATAGAGTGAGTATGTATTCTGTCAAAGCGATGTCCGTCCTCGGTATCCATCTGATGCCATCGAGTGCGGTTGGGGCATCATACCCATACATGGGTCTTTCTTTGAGGAAATCACTGGCTCTCGGACTTCACCAGGAAACAGAGGAATTAAAATGAAATCTTCTTCGCAGAATTCTGACAATCAAGCTCAACTGACCGAGATCGATAGCTCAAGGTGTCATCGCAGACCACCTGCCCTAGCCAAGCAACCGATGACTTGCAGGGCTTCGACACTTAGACCACCAATACCTTACCTTACATAGGCCAACCTTCTAGTAAGCCGGCCTCTGTCTATTTCCGCCGGTGACGAGAGCTACTTTTGAATAATATGAGGCCGTGTAACAAATGCAAACACTCACGCCATTATCCAATCTCGTCAAGGTGCACCTTCAAACCCAAGGAGGGAATGCCTTGGGTCTGTCCGCAGCCTCTGGATCAACAAGTGACTCTGGCGTTTCACAATGTCAGCTTCGACATCTTAAAATCCAGGAAACTAATGGTTGATGCTTGGAGCTTAGGGTATCCTCGCTCCATTGGTAGGTGTCGGTGCTTGTGTAGGTTGTACGAACGCATCTGAAAGACTCACTCGGATCTTAACGTGTCGAAGTTCGACTGGTTCAGCATCCAGTTCTGCGTTTTCAGTCAGACTTGGAGACAAGACCAGTTCCGAGGGCTGTTTCAAGGTCTTGTTCCCTTTCATCTTCACTATCCTGATACATTTTGATTTAGCATCGGATATCACTTGTTCGAAGGGCTGAACTTGTAAGGGAAACCTTCAACCAGAATTTGCCAACCTGAAGATAGTTTGTGTGATAGATTATATAAAATTTCTAGTACATTGTGGCCTTGATGAGTCCCATGTGCTGAATATCCTGAATGGCTCAAAACATTGGCTATTGTTACCGGTATCTCGTATTGATCTACTACCATTATAAGGCATTCGAGTGCATTCTTGCCCCGGGCTTGCTATTCGACTGTAGACCAATCTTTTCCATCCCGTATCAACCCTCGAAGGTAAATTATCGCCGGATTCCTCTCCGTAGCGTCATCCCAGCATGTGCTCCGCTTGCCGAAAGCTTCACCAGGGGAGACAGTGCTGTCCGACCGACGTGCGTAGATTGGCCGGCGGCACAGTGCCCGAAATCGGCCACGGTGCACATCGATGCAAGACCTCAACTGACGAGACCAAGAGGGGTTGGCGCATCTTGATGTAAGATAACGCAGGTATTCAAATACGTTTAGTCTGAAATTTCTACATTTAAACTCGAAGTGATTCACATACCGTCAGATGCAACCCGAATAGTGAGCAATGTCTCTTTCAAATCCTCGCAGCCAGCTGCTCGCAGCTCTACTAAGCCGGCGAGCTTCGGCCATTCGTTACACACGAGATGCATCTCTTACATGTTTACAGTCTCGATACATATCCACTGCTCCAAAGACCTCAGAAACACTGCCACCACATTCGAAGCTGCCCCTGAAGATTTTGCTACGGTCTCTATTGGTGGCCACCATCTCCTCCCACCGAGTCTTGCTGGGTCCGTCTCTAGCCATTTTGGAATTCCTCAACAGCTCGCACCGGAGCTGGATCTTTGACGTGCAAAGAAATCCCGTATTGCACGGTCTACTGAAGAAGACCATGTACAACCACTTCTGCGCCGGTGAGAATCGAGGAGAGGTGACGTCAACGATTGAGGAGATCAAGCGAATGGGCTTTCGGGGAGCCATCCTCACATATGCCCGCGAGATCGTCGTTGAAAACAGAACAGAGCAAGAGAGCGGCCGAGAATTGAAGGAGGCGGGTTGCAGCTTGGAAACCGAATTGGACACCGGTATCGACGCATGGCGTGAGGGTGTACAGAAGACGGTGGAAAAGCTCAGCGAAGAGGATATCTTGGCTCTCAAGTTGGCGTTCCCTATAACCAAAATTTCATCACGAGGCATGCTAAATTGCTCTGAAGATTGACTGGTGCCGGTGCCGCGGTCTCGGAGGCGCTGACTTCTAGAAAGCCCCTCCCAGCGCAGATGGAGTCAGCTCTCGCAGACGTGTGCTCTCGAGCAATGGAACGCGGGGCACGCATCTTCATGGACGCCGAACAGATCTCAGTGCAGCTTGGAATTGATACCGTAGCGCTAGACCTCATGCGCCGCTTCAACACAAAAGGAAAAGTGGCCGTCGTTTTCAACAACTACCAAGCATATTTGAAGAGCACACCAGACATCCTGGCCCAGCACATGACGCTGGCTGACAAGGACGGCTTCGTCCTCGGCGTTAAACTGGTACGCGGGGCTTATATCAGCTCAGAGCCGCGGCATTTGATCAACGACAGCAAGGAATCAACAGACGACTCTTATAACTCGATTGCACGAGGGCTCTTGACCCAGGAGTACAGGGAGTTTGGCGCGCTGGATGGAAAACCCTTCCCGAACACCGACTTGTTCCTTGCAACACACAACAAGGCCAGCGTTTTGGAGGCCAATGAGTTACAACAGACTCGCGCCAAGGAAGGGAGACCCCTGATCAAGATTCAGTACGGACAGCTTCTCGGCATGGCCGATGAAGTCAGCTTCAGTCTGCTGCAGCTCGCAGACCAGGGTGCCGACGCGAAGACGTCACAAAACAAAGCCCCCATAGAGGTTTACAAGTGCTTGAGTTGGGGCTCTCTTGGCGATTGTATTTCGTATTTCTTGCGGCGGGCAGTAGAGAACCGGGATGCTGTATCACGGACAAAGTCGGAATTCACTGCGTTGAAGAGAGAGTTGTGGAGGAGGATTACAAGTTCTAAATGAATCTGCTAGAATGAACAGAAATCAAACAAGCTACGTCAC
Source organism: Colletotrichum orchidophilum (assembly GCF_001831195.1). Lineage (NCBI taxonomy): Eukaryota > Fungi > Ascomycota > Sordariomycetes > Glomerellales > Glomerellaceae > Colletotrichum > Colletotrichum orchidophilum. Next base: position 98,424 of record NW_019173039.1, read on the forward strand.
ACTTTTATCGTAAAGTTGACTTAGGGAATCCCTCCCTCTCTTGGTGTAAGTGAGGTTTTGGTGAAGACAGTAAGTCGAGCTGAAAGAGAGGCGGCATCTGGACCTTGTAAATAAAGTAGTGGTCAGTGCCTCCCTCTACCCATGTACCTGGTCCTCAGCTCCTGAGCTCTGATTATCCGTACTTTATCCGGAAGAATGACAGAATGGAACAGAAGCTCCCTCCAGAATCCAGACGAGGGGCTGAGGTGCCTATCGACGTCCAAAGCCTAGAAGAGGTACCTGACCTGCCACCAAGCCCCACCAGCTCAACTCCCAAAGCCACCGCGCAAGCTACAAAACGACATCGTCACATCTCACCAGCGCCGTCAAATCCCACCATACTCCAACCCTCGCCTGCAACCATCCAAGCCTCACCCAAACGGCAGTCTCCGATAACAAACCCGAAAATGGCAGCCAAAGGAGACAAGATTGAAAAGATCATCACGCGGCTCCAGGCCCGCATCGGCGAAGGCCAGTTCTACGAGGCCCAGCAGCAGACCCGCGTGGTCGCCGCCCGTTACATCAAGGCCGCGAACTGGCCCGCCGCCATCGACATCCTCTACAATGTCGCACAGTCCCTACTGAAGGCCGGCCAAGGCGGCAGCGGTGGCGATCTGGCCGTCATGCTCGTCGACGTCTTCAAGCAGGCCGAGCTCAAGCCCGACGCTGCCAGCAAGGGCAAGCTGCTTACCCTCCTGCGCCTGTTTGCAGCACAGGAGCCGACGAGAAAGAAGTTTATTGGGGAGATCATTGCGTGAGTACAAGCTGTGTTTGTGGGCATGGTGATAAGTAGGGAAGACGATCAGTTGCATCTGACTACGGCGCTCTCTACAGATGGTCATCCAAGTTCGGCGAGTACCCCGCCGGCGATACCGACCTCCACCACGTCGCCGGATCACTCTACGCCGAAGAACACGACGCCTACGAGGCAGAACGACACCTGGTACTAGGAACCAAGGACTCGGCCGAGGTGCTCGCAAAAATGGAATACGTCTGGTACAAGGAGGACGACTCGCACACGGCGCCCCTCTACGCCGCCCGCGCCATCTTCCCCTACCTCCTCGTCGGCAACGTCCGCGCCGCAAACACCTGCTACCGCCTCTTCGCCTCCTCCCTAAGCGACGACAACAAGGGTCTCGGCGTTCAGGACGTCAGCAGCAACAGCGCCGACCTGCGCATCTTCCCCGGTCTGCCCCTCCTCAACTTCCTCGGCCTGCTGTTGCTGGCGATCCAGCGCGGCGCCCCCGACGCCTACAAACAGCTCCTGGCAAAGTACTCGTCCAACATTTCCGAGGTCAGCGCGTGGAGCGAAGCGCTCGAGATCATTGCGGAAATGTACTTTGGCATCACGCGCCCGAGGCAGAGCAACCCGCTCATGGACATGATGGGCAGCCTGTTTGGTGGAGCTGGTGGTGGTGGTGGTGGCGCCCCTCAGCAGAGACGTCCCGCGACGAGACGGGTGGAGGCACCCGCGGCCGAGGGCTTGGATTAGATGAAGATGTTCCGTCGATTCGGCGCAGATGCCCGTCGTGCTTGAGAGCACGCTCGTAATGAACCAGACTTTATCAGGAGCTGATGATACTAAGGCGGCAATAGATGCGGGTTTGGCTATGCATGGTGTTCAGAAGCTACGGGGCAGCTCCGGCTCGGCCTCGTACATCCAATTATCGTCGGCGAGGGCCGAGACCTTGGCCCGTAGACTGGCCTTGACAGCTTCGAGCAGCTCTAATCGCACAGGAGCGGGTTAGAAATCCTATTTCTCTTACGGGGGAAAAAGTTGAACACGGAAAGGTCTCGAGGGACTCACCTTCAGGCTGCTCACGGACCGCGGTATGGTTGACCTGATGCTGCTTCACCGCCTCTGCGAGCCGCTGCCGCTCTTCTATAAGCATAATTAGCATAACCAAAAACTCCATACCCCCTCCAACGGGAAAAGAATACGTAAAAATGAAAAGAAAAGAAATTTTATGAATAAGAAACACGAAGAACAAAACATACTCTTGCTCTCCTCCCGATCGTCCATGGCAGCCGCCTCATCGGCCTCGTCAAACACAAGCGTCGGCAGCTCCCCGAGCTCAATCTCACCGTGCTCGTCGCGCACTACAATCTCCGCAGGTCCCATCGCGGAGGGCGGCCCGCCGTCAGAGAGCACGTCGATGTCGAGGCGGAGCGTCTCGCCGGCGTTACCAACACCGCCACCGCCGCCACCACCGGCCGAAGAACCGCCGCCGGCGCCAGATCCTCCAGTCCCAATCGTCGCAGCTGCGGCGGACAGCGATCCCACGCCCGCGACGGCCGTCGAAGCGATGGGTTGCCCCGTGGTACCCGTCGCCCGCCTCGTGAGACCTTGGAATAGATTGCGCCGGACCGCTCGTCGCGGGGCGCCGGGTGGAGGCACCGGTCTCGAAGCCCTGTCGGCCATTGTTCTGGATCCCTTTTTTCTCCTTCGCGTGAAAGGCGTGCTGTTGGCTGAGGGTCGCCTATATCTGTTCTTTCTTTCTAATACTTCCGTTCCTGAGGTGGTTCGGCGTACACGGTTTGCCGGTGGCGATGGTAGCTGATGATTGCTCTTGAATTGAATCTCTATGCGTAGAATATGACAAGGATATTGAACCTTCCAAACAAGGGCGATGGTGTGAGTAGCTATGGGGCGCTGGTTTGTATGCGCCGTCCACGTTGCAGACCGCCGCCCCTCTGTTTACATTTGGAGGTTGACGTCGTCCCGGCACCGCATATAGTAATTATCGATAAGAGACAGTGCGCATTTCAGAAATAGCGAATGAACACAGTGCCTGGAAGTTGTTGCACCAAGACGGGCTGGCTAATAAACCGGCTTACACCCGGTCCTGGCTGGCTCATCACTGACACGATCAAGACACCACGAGTTGGCACGACCAAATTGAACATCATTGCTTCATTGACAACATTTTCGCGTAACCTTTTTATGCTACAGAACCATCCTAGCCTGGACATGCATGATTCCCATTATGTATCGTACATTAGAAACTCCCACAGCCGTGACGAAGACCTCCAACCAATCGATACCCAGTCCCAAAATAGACACAAAAGAGTAAGACAAAAACCGGCAGAAAAGAAAACGCCGAGATATGCATACCCCAAAACTACCCTGTCGTGACCGCTCAAGTCCCTTTTTTTGTCGACGTTGTCCTTGCAAGTTCGAAATCAAAAGACCAAAGAAAGCAATAAATCGTAGAATGCTCATCCCACGCATACCCATTCGGCGAAGACGCACCAACGAGCGGTCCGGTCCGCCAATACCAGTCCCCTCCAAACACCCTTCTCGGAACATTTGATGATGGTCTCCCACGTACCACCATCACCCAGATCCTCCTCAGCTCCTCTGCTACCGACACTTATTCCCCTGCGCTCCTCTTTGCGCATGAGACGGAGGATCTTCCCACCCGGAGTTTGAATTGCCAACTTGGCTGGCTTCTTTCCACCGCCAGCAGCTGCACTGAGGTTCGAGCCACTGGCGCTGGATGCAGTTATACTCATCGCTGAGCTCGGTCTTGCAAACGGGATCGGACTTGCGCCCCCAGGATTCGTCGACGGCGTCATCACCGAACCGGCCGCGCCTGCAGAGCTGGGATGTTGTCGGATTGCGAAAACGAAAGTGTTGTTCAGAGCCAGGCGTTGGCATTGAGGTTGAACAACGTAGATGTCGTGACGCTGCGCATGAGGCGTCGGATGCCGCGTCACAAATTCATACGGCGGATTCTCGCCCGTATGAATGATAGGCAGCGCAAATGCCACCGGATGAGGGATGTCCTTGATGCTGTGCATCAGGCCACGCTTGCCGGCATAGATCTTCAAGACTCCCTGGCCCTCATCGCCAGGCAGTAAAGCCTTGACGGTGTATCGTTTGGTGCCGTTGAACCACTCCGCTTGGGCCAAAGCTCTTTTCCTCACAACCTCGCCGCTCTCGAATACATCCCCGTCAACATCCCTGGTGTAGCCACGGACCTCGACCTCAGCAGCGACCTCCACGTCGGGCGGAGCGTTGAACTTTACATGTACCATCTCAAGGTCCTCTATGCGAGTTGACGCCGTGTTATAGTCGACCATCTCCAGCATGTTCTTGAAGAACGGGGGGCAGGCACATGGCAGATTCAGAAGCACTTCATGGGCCTGCGGTGGGCACATGTGTTGTTGAGTGTGGTGTTCAGGGATATGCGTCCAGCAGAGCTCTGTCGGCCGCGCGAGGAACCACCAAAAGTCCGCAGCGCCGTTGCCAGCACTCGAGTAGAGATGTCGCCTGGGGTAAGAAGGGCTGGCCATACAGCAGTCAATCATGCGCCAGTCATTGTCGACCAGAACCGCGTTCCACCAGTGATTTGCCCGAGGCATGATGTTGTGCTCTGGAATTTCACCGGGTGTCTTGAGATACCCACGAATGACCTCACACTGAATACCGACGGCAGAACACATTTCGTACACTGTGACCGCGTACTCTTCGGCACTCGCTCGCTTCGACTGCAGCACTCTCCGGGTGTCGACCTCGCCTTCGAAATCCTCTTCCCAAACGAGTTTCTCAGACACCCAAGTGAAGATTGCCCGCAGTCTCTGAACGTCGCTGCGATATGGGCGACATACGTATGTTGTTGCCAAGCTCTGTGCTGTTGTCGATGCCGGGAAGCTGCTCACGAACCTCGAGTTTTTGTCCACTTGCATGAGATTCAATGATTGATAGTCGATGGGGTCCTCCACAGGCAGACCGTCGGCTCCTTCATCGCCCTCCATGCCTTCGTACAACTCATCGACTGGGTTTAGTGCAGGATAGTCGAGCATTTGACAGCGATCTTTTCGCTCGTTTCTCTCGTTCTTACTCAGAGAATTGGACCGATTGACGTCTCTGCGGACCTGAACCCAATCCACCCCGTTTGCAAGACCCATTTCTCTGGCTGCTTCCCTACCGAAGCCAGTGCTCCCCATGTTGGTCAAGTTAGAGACGCTAGCACCCGCTTGAGCGACAACGTTGGGCATGGAGCGAGCGAAAGGCGACGATCTGGGTGAGTCGGCACCCATCGCAATACTACTGCGTCCGGACGCCACTCCAGTCTTGGCTGTGTCGAGGAGCTTCTTGAATATGTTTCTCTTTGGAGGTTTTGGGGTGACAAGGCCTCCAAGACCAGCATTATCATGAAAGCCTGCTTGAGATTTTGGCCGAGATGCTTCCGAGGCGTGGCTGCTGTGGTATGTGACACCGGTGAACGGGGTTTCTGGGCGTTCGATATCAGCGTCACGCATACCCAGGGCACTTTGAGCACGCTTCTGAGTCTTGCGAGCGAAGCTGCCGGCGCTCGTTGCGCTAATAGCGCCGGCTGACGACCCACTCATCAAACTCCTGTCGCTGCTTTGCGTCGTCGAACTCTGATTGCCTGAGGAGGCGCTGGTAGAGTTGGTCTTCGTCGTAAACGTCCTGTTCAGGACGTTGCGACCAATGTCGTAAGCCGATTTGCGTCCGCGAAGCTTCCTCTCCTCCGGTCCACCCATCGAAGACTTGGGTCTCTCGTATAACTGGCCTTTGGGGGGTGGCTTCGGTGCCTCATCCTCAAGGTCAGCCATACTTGCGCTATGTTGATGCATTTTTTTGAGACGACTTTCCATACGTTCGACGTAGTTACTCAGTTGAGGTAGCTGCTCTTTATCCTCCCGATGTCCATTGTGATAGGATTGGTCTCGTGATGATCCGCCGCTCCAGGTTTCGTACCCTTCGTCCTGTTGTGCTATGCCCATAGATGTCTGGGGTCTTTGGTGAGTGTTTTTTCTCCTAGCGCGGTCGTTAACCATGTCAAAAGACTCGGGTGACCACGGATCGAGTGGCGGCTCTGGTGTCGGGTCTCGGGGCATGCCGAGGGCGTCTAGCTGCTCGATCACGCCGTCCATTGCTTCCCGCAATGGTGAAGGAGTCATGTGACTCGCTGACGGTGAAGATGGAGCTGGGGAGTGATGCCGCTGAGTCTGTATCGGTGGCGGCCGATGGGCTTGATACGAAAGATGCGAGCCATGCCTGTCCAGAGGAGGATGACGATTGTCATATGAGGCACTCGAGTCTTGACGCACGACATCGAATCGTTTGTCGTAAGAGTTACCCGACCCTTGTCGACCAGCATGGAAACGGTTATCGTAGGAGCCATGGGAGTCCTGACGGGAGCTATCGTGCCTACTGTCGTAGGATATGCTTTGCTTGTGCCGCGGAGCCGCTACATGTCGGTGCGGAGGTGGAGCTGGGGGCGGAGGAGAATCCACCTGTTCTCGAGTGGGAGGACGGTAAGGCTTATAGCTAACTGAAGGGGCCGGTGATGGGCCTCTTGAGCTGAAGTTGTGGGATGGCGGTATGGGAGACGGGCCCCTCTCCGTGTTGAATGAGTTCACCCTCGAGCCATGGCCGTAGTCGGGAACGGGTGTCCTTTCTCTAGGAGGAACAGGCGTTCTTTCCCTTGGAACTGGTGTTCTTCCTCTTGGCACGGGCGTCCTTCCTCTCGGCATGTACTGCTGCGCGCCATCGTTGAACGAATTACCCCGCGATACATAGCCGGTCGGGGCTGGCGACGTGTATGCTCGCATTCTAGTCGAGGCAGCATCATTGAAAGAGTTTTCTCTCGAGAGGAAGGCCTCAGGCGCCGGTGATCGATCTCTTTTGCTTTGCTCTGCGATTGCACTGTGCATCGACTCTCCGGAGTGCCCTCTAGGCCTCGGGTTTGGGTTCGTCCGGTACACTTCGGGCTGTTTCGCAGCGGTGTAGTGCGGCGCCTTGGAATACGCCTCGAAAGGCTTTCGGAAAGTCCTTGACTTTTGAGGTGTGCTTGGGCTCGGTGTGCTCTCTGCTGGAAGAGGGCTGGCTGACCTCGTCGTTGGTCTGAAGTCGGCAGGGAGAACCTCAACGAAATTGGACGGAAACACTCCCACTGTCCTCCTGTCGCGCCATAGTCTGCCTGTCCACCACGAGCCGTCTCCGGCGTTTAGGCACTCGATCAAATCACCCTCGATGAAGCCGAGATCTCGCTTGGACTGTGAAAAGTCAAGTCAGTACTCGGAAAGCCAATCTCCTCAGCGAGGCTCAAATAAATGCAACAGACCTCTCCTCCCCAAGAGTAGACCGCTCTGCACCAGCACGGAAACCGTGTTGGTAGAGACTGTGGTGCAGGCACCATGTTGAAGAATTGACGATCGCGCCCCCAGTCGGCTGGTGTGCTTAGTCGGGCGCGAGTACTTGCGTGTCGGTGTCGAGTGCCTCAGTGGGTGGTTGTTCACGGAGCCAGGCACTCGGCTCACGCCGTAATAAGTTGATTCGACGCGATCGTGTAAGTTGCACTGAACTGTCGTGACGGACATGCAAAGGCGCGCGCGCAAAGGCCGGTGGCAAGGAATAGCGACAAGATCAAGCTCCCGCAGCGAAGCGAGAAGCAAGCGAGAGAGGACTTAGGTATCGTGGGGTTTTTTTTTTTTTTTTGCAGGCCTTGAAGAGTTGTTGTTGAGGAATGCAGGTGAGCCTCGCGTGCACGGCGACAATGACCTTGTTGGAGTGGGTAGTGGAAAAGGCGTGGTCATGGGAGTTGATCGGTGGGAGACGGTCAATATTGGCGGAACAAGTACAAGTGGAAAGTCGATCTGTCGGACGCGACTTCCAAGAAAGGGATGCGGTGAATGTCAGTGACGGCCGGGGGTGCGGACCCGGGGCAACCAACAAACAGAGGGGCTCGTTGGCAGGGGGACGTCGGGAGTCTCCAAACACTGGACGGGCTGGAGTGAGCTGGAGGAGGCAATCGGAGGGCAATCTGGGCACTGCTAACTCAAGCTTGTAACGGGTTGCGACCTCCAGTGCGGCTGGCGCATCTCCACCGGCGACTAGTGGACCCTCTCGGTGCCCCCTTGGTCCCGCGCTAAGCCTGGCATGGCACATCTGAGGCCCCTGGACCTTGGAGAAATCTTGGAAATCTTTGGTCACCGCCTGCGATGCCGAAGCAAGGACCAAGCCGAGAGAGACCCCGTCGCCTTTCCCGCTGTTAACCTTCTCTTCAGCTTGCCTGATCCAAGTCCTGTTATCAGCCGGCTGTCTACGGAGTATTACGTCGCAGATACACAGAGATGCATGCGTATATCCGTACGGCAGATTCCCCCTTGCAGTACCTCACTCGCCGAGATACGGATGAATAGGCAGGTATTATTGTCTTTGCCAGCTTCGGCAAGGGAGAAACCCCACCCTGGCCAGCTTAATCGGCAAAAAGCTTGCCTCCTCGCCTCGTAGCAGCAAACCTGGAAGGACCTTGAAGAAGAACCTGGAACTGGAAGGGTAAATTTGGACAAAAAAAAAGAGAGGCAGCGGGTGAGGATATTCTCTACTGACAAGCAGGGGGCACGTTGTTTTAGTGCGATGAACAACGCAGCGCCGTCTCATGGGGAGGCCCTGCATACCTCAGCACATTAGACCAACACGTCTTCTGCCATCCACTCACGAGTCACTGGCGTTGGCAACCAGATATCTGCAAGGCAACGCAGCTAACGCTCGGCACGTCGAATAAGGTCGCAGGAAACTCGATAGCAAGACAGAATGACGGGCGACAAGCGAGTTTGCAAGCCGGATCAAGGTCAGATCAAGGTCACACTCGCATCTCTCTGGCATGCAAACGACGCAAGCACTCACACGACAGCCATCAGTGAGCACACCTCTTTCTAATCAGTCACCACACTTTGCATTCTCCCCGTCTCTTCCTCTCTCCTGCATATCAAACACTAAACACCAACCGCTCCCCATCCTCTCCTCCGTTTTCTTTCTTGTTCGCGATTCTCACGATGCTTCAGAAACAGCCGCTCTCGACCGACGTCTTTTCGCTTGCTTTTTCGTCGCAAGATCGGCTGACTCGCCCCGGTTCATAGTTTACTACCAAGTACCCCCCCTGGTGCCAAATTGCGGTTCCCCGGAGCTCCCCCAGCTATACCAAAACGGAAGAAAGTAAACAAAGGGTCCGAGCTTTGCGACGAAGCACCGCCCAACGCCCAACACCCACGGTGCAAGTGGGCGAAAAAAGACCACCTTGACCAGGCCCTGGACTCCCGCTCGACAAGCGACAAGCCCGCTACCTGCTGTCCCAAGCAACCAGACTGCTGTCGATCCGCTTGCTTTATTACATCCAATTGCTTTTGGTCCGCCCTAAATACACAAGCCAGGCCGTCTTGACTGACACACGACAGCCCGTTCCCTGGATACCCATTTCTTCTCTCGAAACTCTTTCCCAGCATCCTGTCGCTTCGCCTGCGCAATCCTCTCCTCGAAACCCCTCGGTCTAGGACTCCCGGGTCGACCGTCGCCAGCTCCTCCCTCCCTCCCACTCCATCTCTGCTGCCAGGAATTCTGTTGAGCGAATAAACGATTCAATGACGTCCAAATCGGCCGCGATGGCCGACGAGGGTGTCGCCGAACACTATCAGGTTCTGGAGGAGCTCGGTCGTAAGTCTTGTTATTCTTCATCTACTTTTCGAGGCAATCGCGCTGATGTGACATACAGGCGGAAGTTTTGGTGTCGTTTACAAGGCCATTGAAAAGGCCACTGGCGAGACTGTCGCCATCAAGCATGTAAGTCGAAGCATCTTCGACCTAGGCTTCCATCAACAAACTAACAAAGACCTGCGCAGATCGACCTCGAGTCGAGCGAAGATGACATTCAAGAGATCCAAGGCGAAATCGCTGTGCTGAGCACATGCGCGAGTTCCTTCGTCACGCAATACAAAGGCAGTTTCTTGCGCGGCCACAAACTCTGGATCGTCATGGAGTATCTTGGTGGTGGTTCATGTCTAGACTTGGTATGTCACTTTGCGCCACAGGTTTGTCGGAATCCGGCCTGCTAACATTCCTTAGCTCAAACCCGCCAACTTCGCCGAGGTCCACATCGCCATCATCTGTCGAGAGCTTCTTCGTGGTCTCGAATACCTCCACGCCGAGGGCAAAATCCACCGAGATATCAAGGCCGCCAACGTCCTTTTGTCCGAGGCTGGAAAGGTCAAGTTGGCCGACTTCGGCGTCGCCGCTCAATTGACCAACATCAAGTCCCAAAGGAACACCTTCGTCGGCACTCCTTTCTGGATGGCCCCCGAAGTCATTCAACAGGATGGCTATGGTTTCAAGGCAGACATCTGGTCGCTAGGCATCACTGCCATGGAGATGGCCAACGGCGAACCGCCGCTGGCGCATATTCATCCGATGAAGGTTTTGTTCCACATCCCAAAGAACCCTCCTCCTCGGTTGGAGAACAACTTCAGCAAAGACTTCAGGGACTTCGTCGCACAGTGCTTGGTCAAAGACTCTGACCGCAGACCCTCGGCGAAGGATTTGCTTCGTCACCGATTCATCAGATCGGCGGGCAAGGTCGAGGCTCTTCAGGAGCTGATTGCACGCAAGCAGATGTGGGATGCGAACCAGAATCGAAGGACCCACCCTACCTTTTACCAAGAAACTCTGCATACCATGTCTTCTAGGGACGACACAGATGAATGGGTGTTTGACACGGTAAAATCGGTGGCCCCCAAGCGACCGAACGGCCATGCACGGAAGCCGTCCTACTTTGCGGCAGAAGAGGCCATGCGCCGCCTCGACCTCAAAGATGCGCCGCTCGGCCCCTCATCTCCCGCTCCCGGGACAGTTCGCCGGTCTACTGTGCGTCGCCAGCCCTCGAGCCGCCAGAGTTCCGGCACACAGATCCAAGCAAACGGCTCACCTCGCTCGACTGTCGCCAGACGGCCTTTACAACCAGACATGTCGTACGGCAACTCTGGGTCCTCTGTGCGGCTCTTCCGCCGTGTCCCCTCGGATGGCTCTGTCACAGCCTGGGAGGACACTTCGCCGGAGGGCACCGTTGGCAATGAGAACAAAGCACCAATGCGAGCAGCCGCGATCGATACCAACAGCAAAGAGGCATTGCTTGGTCGCCGACTCTTTAACAGGGTCTTGGACCCTACCCTCGCCGAACTTCATGCGCAGACGTCAGGTATGCAGAGGCGGGAGGCGCTGGCGAAGCTTACCGACGCGTTTGCACTGCTAGACTCTGTTGATCCTGAAGGTGCCTACCATCTCATGCAGAGTATGATGGCGGCTGTCTCCCAGGACCCCAAGCTGAACCAGGCCTTGATGCCCCAGGAGTCGATCAAGATTCCATCAGATGACACTCCCCAAGGAACAGTCATCATCAGGAGCGCCGCCCCCACGCCATCAAGCAGCCCGACTAAGCTGATGATGGCACCGAACAATCCGCATCTGAAGAGCCACAGGAGGCGCAACGGGTCAATTGCGACGCCTGAGTCTGCCGAGAAGGAACGCAGCGAGAAGCCAGCCGTGGAAGCCAAGTATCCCGGCCGCCCTCCCCGGCCTGGTATGGAGCACTGCAAGCAGCTATCGGACGTACTCTACGGCCGGTGGACGGAGGGTTTGAGGATCAGATGGCCAGCGGTCTAGCTTTGGACACTTTCACGGTCATCTGAAGGATCTCGGCAAAGATTGACACAACATTATTATTCATGAGAAACATGCTGTATGATGAAAGTGTATGAACACGTCACAGTATACCGGGTTGGACAGTACACAAAAAAGCATTGCGACAGAGTTTCATTTCAGCTTGGCAGATTGAGAGTTACCACCTGGGGTTGGATTTTTTGATTGAAGACGCTGATGATGAGTTGACTTTCCGCCAGTGATGTTACTTTCACGACTGGATGAGTATCTACACACGGCCGATTCGGGTTTATTTGCTTTCTGCTTCGCATTGGGTTTGGCGTTCTTGGGTTTCTTTCGGCAGCAGTTAGATACCTCCGAGGTAGTAGCGTCAAGATTACGTTTTACAATTAAAGGGATTGGGTACGCAAATCGAAAACGTTCCTGTGACATGGGAAGACTACAATTCGAATCGATGGATTGGAAACCACCGACAAGTATTCTATGGCTCGAGTGGTACGTTCTTCATAGAGAGCTTTATTCTCCAGTTGATGAAATCATCCGTCAAGAGCTCGCCATGCCCTGCCTCGTCGATTTTGAAGACTTCAACGGTGGGCTCGCCCCCCCGTCTGCGGATCCTCCACACGCCGTCGTCGTTGATTGTCTGTCGAAGCCCTGCGGTTTGGTCAGAGATGCGGTTCTCACGCCCAAATAGCCAGCATAACCAATGACCGGCCGGATAGCCGGTAGAAAAGGGAGGCTAGAGAGGCGCACGAAACGAAGAAGAGAGCAGCGAGACCAGACCGAATAAGCTGAAAACTTACAAACAAGAAACTCGGCGGCGAAGTTGACGCACATATCGCCGTTCCACGTCGCCTTCCCGCGGCGCTGCACCGTATCGGGGATCTTCTCCGTCTCAATCTCCTCGACGTCAGTGAGGATGCCCTGGCGGTTGCGGAAGCCGACGATGATTTTTGGCACGCCGAGGAGGAACGACTGGATCCAGAACTTCATGAGCTTGCGGTGGAAGTTGTCGACGTCGCGATCGTCGCGGATGGCGAGGCTGGTCTTTAGTTCGACCCAGTTTGTGGGAGCGCCCTGTTTTTGAGGTTTGGAGTCCCAGACTTTGCCGGCATTTTGTCATTATCTTTTCTCCGAAGAAGAGTAGGGATATGCTGATTTTGAAATTTGGGGAAGAGAGGGAACTTACCAGCGTCGACTTCGCCGCCTATGCATATGACTGTTTGTCCTATGCCCGTCCTGACTACGGAGCAATACTGGGCCTTGTTGTTCACAACTTCGGCATCTCTGTTCTCGATATACTCCCTAGGCGTTTCACCCCAGGTGTCAGGAAGCGTGGCCAACGTCTCGAACTTGTATCCTGTTCTTCCTGTTAGTATGTTCCCTTGCTTAACAGAGGCTCGGCTCTGATGTATACCCCAGAATTGCATCACTTCGGGCAGGATGGGTCCCCTTCTCTGCTGCGCGTTCTGCTGCTTCTGAGACGCCACCTTGTACTCGTGATTCTCTTCTATGTATCTGTCTCAATTGTTAGTCTGACTGGAGGATGTTTGTGATTACGGCCTTGCTGTGCTTGCCGTACATGCAATCCTGAGTTGGGTCAGCTCAGTCGTTGGTGTGGAGGGACGGGAGTTTGTTCATGCGCACTTGGTACAGCGTTGCGTTCATTTCAAAGCTAGCTATGCTATCAGTCCCTATTATCCGAATTGTTTGGAAAAATGACTGTAAGACTGACCCGTCACGATCCTCAAATGGCGACGCCATGATCTATTCTCTTGGTCAGTTGAGGCTGGTACAGGGAACGGATCAGAAAGAGTTCATACCTTGGTCATCATACCACGCCAGGTCACGATTTGGGCGTCAATCTTTTGCCCCGTCTCCTCCTCATGGGCCTTGATGGTCTTGAGAAGTGCTCCGAGGTGCTCGGGTGTCGAGTCGTCGTGCTTGATGAAGGTATCGTAACCTTGGGACAAGTCGGCGCCGAGGGTTGGTGGGTAGTAGTATCTCAACGAGGAGTCGTCCAGGTGGAAATCATGGTTATCGTCATATGAGAAGCAAGCAAACTCCTGATTCGTGTTAGGCCAAAGATACAGACTGTTTCATTGGTACGTGAGACTCGGATTGATGAGATATCCAGCGCCACAGGAAAGACTGGTGTGTACCTTTGGCCGTTTGACTGGCTGGCTTGCGGCGTAGAAACGCCCAATAGGCTGGATGGGGAATTGTTCCGACATGATGACGGACAATGCAGCGTGGCACTGTGGCCCGGATTAAAATAGGAAATGCGTTATTCCAATAGGCCTCTCATCGTCAATGAGGGTTGGGATGAACAACGGACTCGGTCTGCGGTCCCGGTCTCTGCTTCGGTGTCGGGCGTTGAGAGATGAGTGTCTGCGGCGCGTCGAGGCGGGTCAGTTGACATGGAGCCGTCCGGGGGTGGTGGAGACCTGATGTCAACCGCTGAAGCGGGCCATTGAGAGCCATTGGTGAAATCCAAACATCGCTGAAACATGCATGAGGACGGCTGGGCTAGAGCCATCCGACACCCCTAGCCGCTGCGGGATGCCAGCACCTTGATGAGCCAGCTCGGCCCACTTCAACCACCTCACCTCTCAATTACGACATCTCGGAACCCTCTCACTCCTTTGCCCGACCACGACCGCTTGACAGCACGGATAGATAGAGAGCAAGCGACGCACCACTCCTTCGAGCCGATCACTACACTTAACAATATTTGCCGTTCTGCACTCCTAACGATCCCTCACTCGCGATGCAATTCCCCTCCCTACCGACCTAAATCGCTACACATACCTGCTCCCTCACCATGTCCAATAGGTACGGCGGCGCCTACCGCAATGGCAACGGATATGGCAACTTTGGCAGGCGCGAGGAGGACTACGACCCATACGGCGATGGATATTCAGGCAGCGACCGAGGAGGCGGCGGCGACCGATACGCCGTAGGGTCCCCGCCAGCGATGAACACCCGATCACCACCTACACTTCGAACCGGCGGGCCGCCGCCAGTCCGCAGCCGCGAGCGCATCCAGGAGACGAATGCGGAACGACAGATTGGCCAAGTCCTCGAGCGCGTCAAGGTGGAGTGGCCGGCAATGTGTCAGACCGACTGCGTACCCGTCCAGCTCGCCCTTCAGCTGCTCGATACCAGCTCCGTGGGCCGGGCGCACGACTACAACCAGTTCCGACAGACGCACGACTACCTTCAAAATTCCCTCAAGGGAATCGTTCACGAGCATCACCAGGGTTTCAACAGTTCGATTGGAACGTTCCACAAGATTCAAGGCAGCATCCAGGCCTCGCAGAAAAGAGTGCGCACGCTCAAGGACTCCCTGCTTACATCCAAGGTGAGCCTCTGCACGTCGGATCCGGACCTTAAAAAGCTCTCGGCTACGTCGCAGGCTTACGATGAGCTGCTTACCGTGCTCAACGAACTGGAGGAGCTGCGCCTTGTGCCGGATCAGCTGGAAGCCCGCATCTCCGAGAAGCGCTTCCTGAGCGCAGTCGAGGTGTTGCAGAACGCGCTGCGAAAGCTGCGGAAACCGGAGTTGGACGATATCGGCGCGCTGAGCGATCTGAGGGGCTATCTTGCCAACCAGGACATAGCGCTAATGGATATCTTGGTTGAGGAGCTTCATGAGCATCTATACCTAAAGTCGCCGTACTGTCAAGAGAGGTGGCAGAACCTAGCAAAGACTCAAGGCGCTCTCAAGGAGGGCAACTACGAATCGATCACCATCGCTCCCTTTCACCAAGTATTGGACGCCATGGACTTTGAAGCATCGGCGGCTGAGGACCCGGCTAAAAACCCGGAGGCCGATACATTCTCATATGTTTCTCTGCTCGTGGAGTCCCTTAACAAGCTGGGAAGACTGGAAACGGCCGTCGACACCCTGAAGCAGAGACTCCCCGTCGAGCTGTTTACCATTGTGAATGAGACGCTTAACGAGGTCGACCAACGGCATCCCAGCTCATTACGCGGCGGCTCCACCAATTCTCAAGGATTGCACATTTACGGCAGCCGAGAGACCCAAATGAGAGCAGACGTCATTTATGATCTGCTATGGACGCTTTTTGGCAAGTTCGAAGCTATTGCAGAGGGTCACCGTGTCTTCCACGAAGCGATCAAGGCCCTCATCCGACGTGAAGGCGCTGGAAACAACAGCGCCCTGCTAGGGAGCTTCAAGGAGCTCTGGAACCTCTACCAGAACGAAATTCGTTCTTTGCTGCACAACTACGTCACCACAGACGCCGACGTATACCAGTTTAGCACATCGCCGAAGCCTGGAGCCAATGCCAATGGCAAAAAGGACGCTGCTAGAGAGCACCTATTCAAGTTTTCCGAGGGCGATCCCAAGGCTGTGGACATGACGACGGAATACGAGGCTCTAGAAAGCATTATTCGATCTGCTGTTCCTGGCTTGACTGACACGTCTAGGAAAGCTGGAGCGGACAAAAAGAGACCAGCGCTTGAAGGCAGCACTAAGAGAGGCGGAGGAGCAACCGGATGGGAGAATAAGCAGACGACTGGTACATACAAGTCTCTGGTCGAGCCCAGCGTCTTTAATATGAGCTTGCTCCTCCCGCCTACCCTTGTTTTCCTCCAGCGTCTCAAGATGATTGTACCGCCGGGCTCGGATCTTGCCACGAGCACACTGACGTCTTTCTTGGATAACTTCCTGGTCAACGTCTTCCAGCCTCAACTGGATGAAACTCTCGGCAAGCTAAGCGATACTATCTTTGGCGAAGCTGACACTTTCTTGCAAGACCAGGAGTGGACTCAGGTTGCCAGACGCCCCGTATTCAAGGGCACAACGGCTTTCTTTGCCATTGTCACAGCGTTCTGCCGCATGCTGGGGACCATTCCTCATGATCAGGCTTTGAGCACACTCATCATCACCCAGATGATGAGGTATTACGACCGAGCTTTTGGATGGTACAAGTCCCTCGTGAGCAAAACCCAGGCGCAAGCAGACAAGCCCACAAAGCTTCGAATGTCGGCAGCGATGGCTTTGGAGGAGGGCGACGTCCAAGAAACCATAAAGCAACTTTGGACCTCTGATACACTAGAGCGCGAGCTTTTAGAAAAGGAAGTCGGTCTGCTCATTGTTCAGACCAACGAGAAGCGCATGGAGATGGCCGATATCATCCAGGACAAGGACACAATCTCATCTCTTTGTCTTTTGTACACAAGTATGAAGTGGCTCGCAGTCAAGATCTCAGGTCTGCGACACATTACTCGTAACGAATCCGACTCATCCCGCCCACATCTGAACCGAGGCTCGAGCAAGCGGTGGACACTCATGAACGACCCCAACAAGGCTACAAATGAGGATGGGCCTGTGTGTCTCCCAATGACACAGGAGACCGTACAGTAAGTTTTATCATGTCCTTGAAGCCTCCACCCCCCGCTCGCGCCTTACTGACGCAAACATCAGAGCCTTCGATGGAATCGTTGCGTCATTTGAAGAACTCGCCGGAACTGCGCTCCTGACCCTCCATATGGAGATCCGCTGCGAAATTATTTACTCCCTCCGCACTGCCCTCTCCACCGACACGGCCCCGTACCTCCTCGACCAAGAGGTCACGGAGCCGGATCCGCAAATCCTCAACCTCAACTCGGACCTGGTCCTTTACGACGAGACCATTGCGCGATACCTCCGCGCCAAGGAGACAGCCTTCATCCGCACCGGTCTGGGCCTGCTAATCAACGACTACCTCGTCACCAACGCCGCCTTCGTCTCGCCCATGAACGCAAAGGGGTGCGGCCGCATGCAGCTCAATATTTTGGTCCTGCAGCAGAACCTCAAAAACGTAGAGGAGGGCGTCGACCTGGCGCGCGCGTCAAACTATTTCGCCCTCTTTGACAAGGGACCCGACGCCATTGTGGAAAAGGCCAGTGAGGACAAGGACAAGGACGAACACGCGGACCCGTCTGACACGTTTAGCTACGAAGAGCTGAGGACGTTGCTGGAGCTGTGCTTTAGCGAGCAGCTCTCGAACCCCGAGCGGGGGATCGCGAGCGCCGCCAAAAGGCAGATGGCGGATAAGATGCTCGGGCTCAGCGAGCACATGTGGCAGACTTAGAAGCACCTTGGGCTTTACACTATCTCAAGAAGAAGAGAGAATCGAGTTGGTTCTACATGGATGATGATGATGTGCTGCTGGTTTATCACAACTTGCTGAGCTTTAGCTATGCTTGCACTTTGCGAGGCGTTTGGGAGAGGAACACAAACAAACAAGCAGAGAGAGGGGGGGCAGCGGTGTTGCTATCATCTGGACTTGATCCTGCCTCGTGGTCCAGTCCACCACGAGACTACGACCAGCAGACAAGAGATATCGCCACCATCACGGAGTATGGGGGAAGGCGTCCAACAGTCTTGTCAAATTTTGGGGGGGTATTATTCTTGTAGTCTATAGCTTTTTCAATGCCAGCAAACTTTTACCAACCACATGTACACAAAACACACGCACACAATTCATGATTCTTCCACGTCCTCTCTCTTTTTGTCATTCCCTTCAGCCACACCCACTCACACTCACAGTCACACTCACTCTACACCATGTCAGCACCACCGTCCCTCTCACGAAGAAGAAACGAGGTCTCTCCCCCTGTTGATCTGCACCTTCTTGTCCTCGCCACCGCTGACCAGACCCCACGTCTGGTCCCACGCGAGGCCAAACACCTTTGCGCCCTCGCCGCCCGCGGGCGCCTTCTTGCCCTTAAGCCACTCCCGCCCAATGGAGTAGACGGCCTCGCTGACGCTCCCGCCGCCCTCGTCCTTGGTGGCGGGCCTCACGCTCCGCAAGTCCCAGATCTTGACGGTGCCGTCGTGCGACGCCGACGCCAGGCTGTAGTCGTTGTCCGGGGACGGCGCGAGCGCTGAGACCATGTTGGTGTGACCCCGGAGCGTGAGTACCGAGGTCGCGGACGCCGAGGCGCGGGGGTCGAGGAGGGTAACGTGGCGGGCGGAGGAGCCCGCGGCCACGAGGGAGGAGTTACGGGGCATGGGCGCGAGGCAGAGGAGCGGGTGGAGGGTTGTGAGGGTGGAGACGACGCCGGCGGTGGTCAGGTCGAGGGTGCGAAGGGTGTGGTCCGCCGAGACGGAGTAGGCGACGGTGGCGTCGGTTGGGTGGAAGGCGGCGCCCGTGACTGAGGCGTCGGCGTGGGCCGGGATCATGGCCAGGGCGCCCTTTTGCGGGACGGTGACGGACGAGTTGGAGAGCTTTGCGCGCTTGACGCTGCTGGCGTGGGTGGCGGGGATGTCGTCGGCGTCGACATCCGGGCTGCCCTTCTTGGAGGCCAGCCAGAGGCCGACGCGGCCGTCGGCGGAGGCGGTGAGCATCTTCTTGGAGGGACCGTGGACGGCGAGCGAGTTGATCATTTTCCTGTGGCCATGGAGCTCGAGCGTGGGCTTGAGCTCGCCCGAGAAGCGATCGGCCGACTCGGCGTACTTCCATACGACGACCTTTTGGTCCAAGCCGACGGAGGCGATCTGCGTCGACGAGAGGAACTTGGCGTCCGTCAGGAGCTTGGCGTGGCCGCCGGCGCGGGCCGAGGGGGAGGTCGCGAGGCATTGGCCGGAGGCGTCCCAGACGCGGACAAGACCATCGTAGCCGGCGGAGAGGATGCGGTCATGGCCGTGGGCGAGGTCATCGCCGGACCAGCGGCCCGCTGCTGAGGTGGCGGAGAGGATGTCGACGGCAGCGACCCAGTCGTCGTGCTCAAAGGAGGCCTCGTAGACCGGGGGCAGCAGACTGCGGACGTACTGCAGGGTGAGCGTCGTCTCGAAGGAGAGACCATTCTCCTTTAGGTATTCTTCAATCGTGGTCCGCAGATAGGTTCCGTTAACGAGGAAGTCGAGGGGGACGGGGGACGAGGTGTTGAGCATGGACTCGGAGTTTAATATCCTTGAGAGGCCATACCGTTTGATATCTGTTGACGGGTTGCAAACAATTAGTTTCCGGAAGCCATTGGGTGAGGACATTCGGCTGTGAGCGTACCTGCAGGCACAAGCAACTGCCTCTTGCTCTCGTCCAACTGAAGATCCTCATGCGTTGTCGTGAAGTTGACCTTCACCTGGGCCACCAAGGACTCCATTGCGACGACTGAGTAGAATCTTTTTTGCGATAGACTCGGAGCTTCCGTGCACTGTTGGGGAATTTGACTCGAAGTTCGTGGATCCCGAATGGCTAAAGTGCTACGTGCCCTGTGAGAAGCGGCAAGTTCGAGGAGTGCTGTGCTTGGTTCGACTGGCTTCCAGTTTGTTGGAAATTGCTGATTGAAAACCACGACCAGACGGGGCACCTAAATTTTTTTGAAGCTTGATGTCAGCCTTGCAGGAACCTTTCACCCCGTCGAGCTAGGCCTGTCCAATCATGGCTCCAGCGCAAAAAGGGACTGCCGCTAGAGTCCCTAGGCTGAACCATGCCCCGCACCCGCTCATTTCCCGATGCGTGGGCTTGATACTTGCTGCTAACCAATCCTAAATAACCAACTTCTGGGCAAGCCTGCCCGCCAACGCACCCAACGGGGCAGTTTGAAGTTGATGGACTTGCCTGCTGTCTGTGTCATTCATTCGCATACTAAGATTGACCGAAGTGGCCTGGTTCCTGAGAGAAACCTGTGAGTCTGTATTGAGCTATTGAGATCGGAACCATGATCTCATATCCACCAGAGCCTTCGCCTGGGCCATTCCCAAACCATGAACCGTTTTGTAGTAATCACATACACTGAAGAGCACGCTGCCTGGAAAATGAATGACAAGTCCGCCACGTCAGCGTCGGTCGGGCAGGCTTCAGGCGGCATCGTCAGGCGCGGCTTGCTCTTTGTTAGCCTCCAAAATGAATGCCTCCTCAATGGCAGACCTTCGGCGGAACACCCTCAACCATCGCTCGCCCCAGCGGCGTAGCAGGGCATCGCGTTGACCGGCACCGTCGATTTCCTCCATCATCTCATCCTTGCTGCCGGAGGCCCAGCTAACGAGCGCATCCTCCATCGCTTTGAAGAGATCGCGCATCGCCTTGGTCTCTCTCTCCTTTGCATCCTCATCAGCTTCGGCTTCCTTCGTCAGAAGCTGTCTGACCCGGCCAGTCACCTTTGACACAGTCCCAAACACCAGCTCGAAGACGTGAGGCTGCCCCAAAGAGTCACCCGAAGACTGTCCCGGCACGTGACTGCCTCCCGCGAGAGCCCACTCAATAACCGAAATGGGCAAAAGGATTGAGTAATTCAGGAGTTTCTCGACGATTGAGATCGCAACGCCGGGCTGTGCCGCCCAGTATGACATGACTGCGGTGATGATTTGGGCCTTAGCCGCCTCAGATGCCGCGCCAACATCGAGCAGACGATCCTTGGTGCGCTCGATACACGCAAGCACGTGGCTAAGCGACTTGGAGCCAACCCAGCAAACGGCTGTGACAAAGACATCGGTGCTTGTCACCAAAGGATCCAAACTGCGCTCTATCGCAAGCGAATGAATCCGTTCGATGATCGGCTGGAACTCTTCGTCAGGTGCTTTACGTCTCAGCAGCGCAGCAATTTCCCGTCCCTCTGCAGAAAATGGTGTACCTATCGCACTTGTCAGCTTATTAGACTAGACTGGTCGCGGCACGTTACCTACTCTCATCATTGAACTTGAAATCCGGAACATCTTTTTCCTTCTCGGGCCCAATCAGGGATTGGTATGGCTCGGGCAGTGTGCCCTTGATACGCTGAGCGAAACTGAGCCGGATTTCCTTGTCCAAGGCCCCGATGATGAATGCCTTCTGAGGGTGGAGGTCAGGCAGGTATACGTCATCCACCCACTCCGTCCACTTCCAGGTGAAGCCAAAGTTGCTCAAATGATGCGAGAACCAGTCAACGAACCTCTGAGAGAGCTCGATGTCGATTCGGCTAGAGTTGCGATACATGTGCCGGATTGCTCGACCCAAGCTGGGGGCGATAGCCGCAGGTGCAATCTTGCAGGCCTCGGTGAGGACTGAATGGTAGTAGACAAGTTTGTGCTCCGGGGCGGGAAGCTGGAAGAGTTGCGAAAACACGGCATCAACCGCTACATCCTCAGGTTTCCATGTGGAGCGGCCGGTTTCAACGTCTCGGAGTCTGTCAAATGGAGTCGCACGCTTGACAAAAGTTGAGTCGGAGAAGTAGCAGTCTAGGTCAATGAGATACCGCGCAGTCACGTTGCGGTTGAAGTCGAGAATGTTGATCGTATCAACCAAGCCATCTCTGACCAACGATGCAGCAATTTCCGTGACAGGCGGCACAGATTCGACGTCTTGAGTGCTGTAAACCGAATAATAGACTTCGGGGAACAGCGGTCTGGATCCAGCGATGATCTTCTCGGGAACTGTG
The DNA here is from genome assembly GCF_001831195.1 of Colletotrichum orchidophilum. NCBI lineage: Eukaryota > Fungi > Ascomycota > Sordariomycetes > Glomerellales > Glomerellaceae > Colletotrichum > Colletotrichum orchidophilum. The sequence continues at coordinate 120,298 of NW_019173039.1, forward strand.
ATGGTAGGGAGAATGTGCTTCGTAGCATTATCCAGCTTCTCCTGTGCTTCAATCTCCTCCAGGGGTAGCTTCCAGGGCCTGGGAAGGCAAGACAGCTCCCAGCCGTTTGCCGCTTCATGCTGCAGTTGCTTCTGGAGCATGCCGATAAAGCTCATGGAACCAGTGGGCTCGTCTTGCTTCTCGGGAAGGTATGGATCGATCAGCGCTTGCAGGGCGTGAGGCTCCGAGGCAATGATTTCGGTTTTGTCCATCAGGTCGGCGGCCTTTTGCTGCCATTGATCGGGTGCTGCTGACATGATGTACGGAATCGTGAGAAGAATGATCTTCACAAGTTCGGTGCCAATTGTCTGCAAGCTTGTTAGGAATTGGGGGCGACCAACGTGTCAAAGGGACATGGGATGCCTACGTCATCTGAGCTCGCGGTTTGCAAGTCTACTGCTCGGCTGAACAGTTCCTCGAGAACGGGGAAAATTCCCTCGCCATCCAGAGAGCTCTGCAGGCATGCAAGCAATTTGAGATAGAGCTTCACATCTCTCCATTCGCCAGCTTGAATCTTCTCTTGGGTGGCAGCGCTCAACTTAGTGAGAACCTCGTCCACTATCTCAGGCTTGAGCGTGTTCACCAGAAGAATCACACCAGCGACGAATGGTGTCTTGAGCGGTTGTTCTAATGAAAGCTGTAAGACGAGGCCGATGAAGCTCTCGCGGAGCTCTGAGTCCTCTGCATTGTCGGCAATAACGTGCGCGATGCCTTGAACCTCTTCGTGCCAGCGTCGGAGCGGGGATTCGGCGAGAGAGAGGAGTTGTCTACGAACTCTCACGGGGAGAGGTGCGGTATCGATTCTTCGTCGCGACTGTCGGTGATCGTTGTCATCGTCGTCTAATGCGACCAGAGTCAGTTGATGGGCTTGCGCTGAAACAAGGACAGGGCGCACGACGGAAAGAAAAGCTTACCTCGATACCTTCTCTTTCTGTTGTTGTAGCCGCCGCCGCCGCCACCACCACCATGATGACGCCTTCTCTCGTAGTCGCCCATGTCAATCGGCTGCGTAATTGACAATTAGGCAAGGTTTATTGGGGGGGGAATGTGTATGAGTAGGTCAATGGGTAGACCGGGGCAAAGCTCCTTTAAGTTGCACGTAGCCTCGACTCGCGAGGCAGGGTCCACGTCGAAAAGTGATAAGGTAAGGGAAAGACGCGAGCTTCCCCTGCTAGCACCTGTAAGGTATAGGTAGGCCATGTCGATTGGCCCCAGCGGCCCCTGCCTGTGAAGGTATCCGGCGCAATATGGCCTGAGGCAGAACATATTTCCCACACAGAGGCACAAAGAACCTGCCTGCCCCCCGCCTCACTTACACGATGTACCTCCAGGTCCCCAGAGTCGATACACATTACAGCCAAACGATTTCAGGAGCTCATTGACAATTTTTACATCGGGCTGTCAGGGCTCGGCCATCGTCATCCTCTTAAATCATAATCCCGTCGGTCAAGGAGGCGGTGTCCCTGAGCAAGGAATGAGAAATAGAGTCGATTGCCTCGCAGTTATCCTGCTCGGCCACTCCAAGCCAGATTCATAACAGCAGTCTTTCCCAATGTCTGAGCAAAGTAGCCAGTCCCGACCCTTTTAATTGACCTCCTTGGCTCGCCATCGTTGCGTTGCCATGAATAAACAGAGAAAGCTAAAATCTTTTCCTCGGAATCATGCCTAATACCAATCCAGACCTTCCGCCCACACCTCCCAACCAACGGGAGAGGGCATCCCGACTCCGGAGCTTCCTCCTTTCTCCACCAACAACCGTATGAGGGTTCAACCCCGCAATCGTCCGTAGTATCTTCCACACACTTCCGAGTTCTGATGATCGAGGAAGTCTCGCCAGACCATACTGAATGACGAAAAGACGAAGAAAGGTTAGGCCGAACCGTCCAGACAATCGATTGCCAAAAGGGTTCAGAAGCGTTTTTGGTAACAAGGTGAAGAACAAAGTGAAAGCCATCCCCAGTCCTGTCGTAAGAAGGTCTAGAATGGCGTCTTTTGCGATACGCAGCAAGGCAGCCTTCCATGAAAAGGCGGCGATGTACTGCAGAATCCGTAGGCATGCCTCGATAGGCCAGTTCTTGCCATGCCTCCTTCACGCCTTAGTAGAAGAGCTAACACTTGGCGAAGCATGGGACACCTCGAACATCCTCGCCAGTGAGCCTTTGCGCTTTGAGCATTCGAGGCAGCTCAGCTTCCAGTCATTGCACATTCAACATCTTATCATCATCTGGTCCGTCATCGGGTCGAGGCCGATGCCCCTACGCTTCATGTATGAAGTCCATCTCGGTGTATGCTGGTCGAACGGTAGGCTTGCGGCCGAAATAGGTCGGGAACGATCCATGAGTGCGCTGAGTTCCTGGACAAGTCCCCGGCTGGCTCAATCCAATTTGGCCATCATGTCGGCCTTTGGAATTGGAGTAAAGTTGTCAATGTCCAATCCCCTTCCTGCGAGTACGGGCTTGATGTGCGCGGGCACCAGCTGGTGGTTCAGGTTCGGGGCAATTGACAATTCTGTCAAGATTGTTAGATAGGGGGACGCCATACGAAGTTGAATAGAACACTTACCATGGCGAGTGAAGTCGAACAGAGGCGGCAGATCCCGAATTTCGCCGCTCTGGTGTCGAGAGTCGGGCAATCTTGTATTCGGATCTCTCAGCTCATCAAAGAAGGGATGAACCATGGCTTCCACCGCTGCTTGTCTCTCGGTAGGTGTGTACTCAAGAAGACGAGCGATCAAGTCGATGGCGTTTGCATCAGCCTTCCTAAAGACCTTAGCGAAGGGATGCGGCTTGATCTGTGGGAATTTGTGTTCCATATAGTTGGGGTTCATCGTGCGAATCTGCTCTCGTGTTGGCGTGCCCAGGACCTTGATGATCTCGACTAGTTGATCAATGCCCGACTCTCCAGGGAAGAGAGGCTGTCCGAGCATCAATTCTGCCATGACACAACCGGTGGACCATACGTCTGTCATAAAATATTAGAATGGGAGTCTTTCTCGACGTTGATCAACTTACCAATCTTGGTGGTGTAGTTTGTGGCACCAAAAATCAGTTCTGGCGCACGGTAGTATCGAGAGCAGATATACGACACATTTGGCTCGTTTTCGACCAAGATCTTGGCGCTACCGAAATCGCAAAGCTTCAAGATGCCTGAAGTAGGGTCTAGGAGAAGATTTTGAGGCTTGATATCGCGATGGCAGATGCCCTGCGAGTGGATGTAGGCGAGAGCGCGGAAGAGCTGGTAGATGTAAAGCTTGACCTCGAGAATGGGCATTGTGGTCTTCATCTTGTTGAAGAAGCGGGACGCACGGTAGACGGTCTCGGGCACAAACTCCTGGACAAGGTTGAGATACACCTCGTCTTTCTAGTTCGCGTCAGCAAATATTTGCAAACAAGCTAAGGACTACACTTACGCGTTCGCCATTGGAATAGTAAAAGGCCTTCAGCTGTACAATATTGGGATGCCGGACAATCCGCATAATTTGCAGTTCTCGGTTCTTTTGTCACAATCAGCATGCCGCAGCGAAAGATGGTCGGCAGGGAGAGGCGCGGACCTTGAACCTCTTGTCCTGGAGGACACGCTTAATAGCCGCATCTTCTCCTGAAGGCGAGAGCTTGGTCTGGAAGACAACACCAAAAGAGCCGTTGCCCACAATCTTGCATTGCGTATACTGGAGATCTCTCGTCTCTCCAGTGATTCCATCTTGGACCTTCTCGCGAATAACCTCTGGCGGTCACGTCAGCATTGCAAGGCAAAGAATTGTTTTCGAATTGGCCAAAGCTTACCTCCCATCCTGAGAGTGTTGAAGGCGGCGGGGCGATTCTGCGCCATGGCTCGGAAGGTGTTGTCAGCACGGCAACGCCCTGCTATTGTTGGCCGGTGTTGGGCGAGTTGAGGTCGAGAGGAGTGAGGGGTAACAGATCCGAGACTCGAAGGCGGGCCGTGATGGGCAGCAGAGGACGGGAACTACGCTTCGCTGGGGTGGGATTCGTGCAAGGATAATTGCACGAGATTGAAGTAAGAAGCCGACGAACCAATTGCTTGTTCCAAGAGCCCAAGAAACAAGTGCAGGTGCGGTCGCGAGGCAGGTTGTAATTGAGAGCGGCGCCGGTAGCGGGTTCGTGTCGGGGATCGTTGGAGTCTTTTTCCGCTAGGGGAGATGTGTTGTTGTTTTAGGGTCAACGATGAGCAACCTCCAAGGAGCTGCTGATTGTAGTCATTAGCAGGCCGTCTGGCAGTTAAGGAATTTGAACAAGTTGATCGTGGTTGATAGGTTGAAGATGAGCAGGGTACTGGGCGTGTTGTGCAACGAGCAGTAATGAGCGAGGATGACGGACGGTCAAGGGGTGCGGGGTGGGGAGGTATTTTGACAGGGAGAGGGAGAAAATGGCAGGGCAGGGGAATATGAATGATGGCGACGATGCAAGACGAATGGTGGCAAGTCGATGAGTAGAAGAAGCGGAAGTATTGGCAAGGTAGGCAAGGTGGTACCCAGAGGAGGAGGAGGACAGAGTAGGCCAGGACAGGACAAGTTTAGGACAAGACAGACAGGACAGAGGATAGGAAGGGGGTGGGCAGTGTGTATATGCGCTGCGCTATGCATGCAGCACGTAGTGAGGTGATTTTTCGCTCAGGCGGAGGGGAAATGCCAGGTACGTGCAGGCCGGTAGTGCGAGGCAGCTACAAACAGCTTACGCGGGAAAATAAGGTCCCAACAGAGCAAAGACCACTTCTCTCGCGTGTATCCGTAGGTGAGTTGCTGATGACAGGCCGAGTAACAGGGCAAGATTCGGCGGATTGTGGTGTCGTCAAGGCGGGTGGTAAGAAGGGGGAAGTGGACTAGGAAGGGGGAATGTGGTGATGACGGCACAGCACGCCGCTGAGGGGCAGGGCAGGCGGACCAAGCAAGCTCAAGGATCGTGGTGTTTCTGCCGCTTGGGACACGAATAAGGAAGAATTGGATGAGGAGCCAGCTAGGATAAGAAAGGCAACAATTGCTTACAATAACTGGAAATTGTCGACGAAGGCGGGATTGCAGGAAGACAGGAGACGGCAAATTGAACCTGTCTCGTTTCGTGGTGCTCAAAGAGTAGGTAGGTGGTAGTGGCAGTCGGCGGCTACAGGTAAGGGCGTAGGTTGCGAGAGGGAAATGGAGCAGAGGCGATGACTGCCCTGGGTAACTTGGTTGGGGTTGGTGATTGGTGGTTGGTGGGTGGGTGGGCACACAGGAGACAGTGCTTCTCCGGATGGCGAAGAAGGATCGTGAGGTTTGGAACCGAAGTCGTTGCGAGGACCTGGACAGAAAGATCCAAGGCGTATGATGGAGACAGACTGCTTTCTGGCGGCGGGGAACTTGGCGCGAGGTATCTGGGAGACGACGAAAGTCGAGGGCAAATGCCACTTGAAAGTGAGGAGAGGAAGAGCGATCGATGCACGGGGGGGACTCGGGGGAGAGGTGTGGTGAAGTCCAGGTTGGGTACCCGAAAGGTGGGAGAAGAAGGATGTTGTCACGCCGTTTAGAGAAGCGCGAGGTGTGTTGGCTGGTGGGAAGGATGGCGGACGGCGGGTGGAGAGACGTGGATGAAGTAGGCCAGGTAGGGGAGAGGTAGGGAGGTACTTTGAAAGAGGGGCAGCCTAGGTAGGGTGGATGGATTGTGCGTCTTGTTCCTTGGGCTTGAGCCTTGAGGCCTCGCGGACCACACGGCAGGGCAGACTAGCGCGCGCAGCTGGACGAGGAATGACGGAGTGCGTCCCAAGTCCAGTGACTGAACAGGGGGGGTGGCCTACCTGAGGTAGGTATTTGTACGAGAGGGGAAAATCAATAAAAAAACAATGCGCCAGAAAACGCAAAGGGCAAAAGAATTAACGACGTCGCTGCTGCTGCTGCTGCTGCTTGCCGCAACTAGTGCGACTCTGTTGGAATACGACAATTCGACCAAGTCGACACTTGAAGATTCCATTCATCCTTTCAATCAAGTCATACACGATTAGAGGTTCCTCTAGATGAATCTTGTATAGGCTCTTGTCCTCGGCTTTTCTTCTATTGATCCATCGTCTTCTCCTTGCCCTCATCTCTCCGATCATTCTTCGCCTGGTGCCTGAGTTGCATGCAATTCTAGAATCAAATAGAGCACGGGATTTGACACTGTCAAGGTCGGCGATGATCACCCGAAAGAATGGGGAAAAGAAGAAAGAGAAGAAGAAAAAGAAGGCAGGCCAATCGGCATGAGGTGATGAGGTCTATAGATTCGCCGAGTTGATGCAGAGCTTCCTCAAGGTGAGCAGGCCACGCGGGGTCCAGTGAGGGGCGGCGGAGGTCTCAAGGACATCAAGCAAGGTCGGCCGGCGCGCCGTGCTCGAGGTGCCGGAAAGTATGGAGGTTCTCACCTCAAGCTCGAGTGCGGTTCGGGCAGAGTGTCGTTTGGTATCGATGAGGTGCCGTGATAAGGTAGCTTTCAAAGTTTGATGCTGTGTTTTGTTGCGTTGCAGTGCCAGATGGTATGATTTTGTCGAGTCTCAACTCAGGTCAAACCTTGACATGATGCACGCCACGTTGATTTTGCTTAGGATGGAAACAACCGTAGAATGGCCGGAAAGCCAAGTTTGTGCAACAACTCAGGCAATGTGTACTAGGCACGAGAAGTTACAGCAATGATGGCCAGCTGCAACGAGGCCAAGCAAGCAGCTGTTAAGCAACCCAAGTCACTCTAGAGACTGGCGGCGACGATTTCCATCTACCTAAGGTGATCTAAAGTGGCCTACGTTAGGTGGTTTGGTACCCAAGTTGATCGAGCCAGTGGCACTGCTCAACACTGACAGCAGAGTTATCGGCCTAAGTTGATAAATCTCCCCACGCCGGGTAGATAAATCCCTGGATCTTTCTTGCCTTGTGCTGCATGCATCTTGACTTCTTGAGAGACTCGAGCAGTCCAGACTCAGAGAGCTCTGGTGAGGTGGTGACCAAGCACCGGCGGGACGCGCAGTTCGAGTGGTTCCAGGTTAGCCTTTCATCGTCGTCCCCTCGTCGCCTCCAGACAAGGACCCGCTGCACCAGGCTTGCTCATGTGCTCATTTTGAGACGGGGAGGCAGGCGCTAAAACTCGGCAAGCGGAAGTCAAAACTCCAACGGATGCGCATGTCCCCTGTTTGCTCCTGTCAGCCTCTGCCTGTTTCCCACCTGTCCAGGTCCTGCCAGCTGGAACAAGAACAGGAAGAACACCACAAATATTGGATACGTACCGTCCTGTCTTCTCGCCAAGTTACCTTACCTTGGGTAAATTAAGTAAGGTACGTTCTTTCACTTCTTAGAGGTACCTCCCTGGTAAGCAAGTAAGTAAGGTACCTAAGGTAAAGCAGTCACATAAGGTGGTATGCATCTGCGTGCCTACCTGAAGAGAAACTTGGGTTTGGACTGCGATTCCCGCCTGCAAGAAAGAGAAGAAAAGAAAGTAAGTACAGTACGATTCATCAATCAACACCTTCAGCACGATCTCTATCTATCCCAATAGACATCTGGTGTTCCGTGGCTTTGCGGGCAAACCCTGGTGGTTAGGACCCAAGGCACCTTACACCTTCCTGCACTTCCACTACCTTTCCTTACCTTACCTTACCTAACAGGCTGGTATGTTCCTTACCTGACCACAGACAGGCACTTATGCTAGGCACCTACTTCGTTCCTCACCGATGTTGCACCCGAGCATATCAAACATTTTCTACCTACGTTCTCAACCTCGGTCAATACAGATTCACCTGGTCCTCAATCCATCATGTGTGTGCCAGATGGCCCCCCATTCTCTGTTATTCCTCATCCCACACTCACTACCGTACCTTGGACCAAAACGGGCCGTGTCCACTAACTCCGCTGTCATTCGCTAGGGTACTGCCGGGTACCTTTGACCAGCTGACCTGCTGGGTCTTCTACGTGTACTGTCCCCGTACACGACGCTCGACAAGTCGATGTGATTAAGGCACGCACTATCTGAGCATCTTGCCTAGCCGGCTACCAATGCGCCTCAAGACCGACCTGCTGAGCGGCCCCGATTCTGCGGGGTCCAACATCAGTACTCGCACGGTTCTTCCAACTGAACCTCGTTTCCCTCCAACACGGTCCCCAATGGTCCGCCAATTCCCTCGACGCCGTGCGAGTCGATCTGGCTGTTGCCTCAATAATTTGTCTTCTTCTTTGCATACATTCCATTGCTGGACAAGTCAGAGAATAGCACAGATAGACATCTCAGGGTCGGCCGTGAGTGGCTATGACAAGTAATCCCCGACTCGCCGAGACTCGAATCGACAGCGACACTCCTAGTTCAGAAGCCCAAGGCAGTCAGGGCAGTGTCAAGACAATCGCAGAACCTTGAGGTTGGTAGTCGCCATCTCCGACAGCCGATGAAGGTTTTGGTGCCCGCAGGAAAGTAGGCTCGTCTACCACTATGGAATTGTTCTACCTACGGATACAAGTGTAAATGTATGTGGCAGGCGAACCTGTTCCGAAGAATTTCATTCGAGTTCATACGCGCTATCCATGGCAAGTGTCGGCTTTCCATCCAGTATTCGTCCAACGACTGCTCCTTCCCCCACAAACAACAAGGCCGAGCTGAGCCTGCTTGCTGGAGCAGAGCGTGAATCACGGAGTTTTCTTTTTCGTTCTTGCTAGACATACATTGAGCTCGCGCAACTTCAAAGCTAAGGTAGGTTGGTCGCGGCTGGTTGCCAGCAACATGTCCAGCCTAAGCTGCGGACGGTTGGAATTGCAGATCCCCCTCTTCATACGGCGCTGTGGGTGGATAAAGAGTTTTCACATCATGCTTTCTTTTATATTGGGATTCGCCCGCCGCACATTTTCTGCACTCAAATGGAGTCGAAGACGTTCCGGTCGTTTCTGACAGTCTGTTCGGCCGTCCAGACATGCATGAGCAGGGATGCAGTCACTGGGTTAAACCTCGCCAAGCTATGATGAGGAGGGTATGGCTGGGTTGATGGGAAGGGATAAAGCTGGTGCTACTGTGCTAGTCCATGGTCAGAGCTCCCGTGGCTTGCGGCTTGCCTTGGTGCGTGCCTTGCTGTAGGCGGCCAACAGCAGAAGGGGTGAGAGAAAAGGGGAAAGCAAAGAATTTTTCGCATCTCGCCCTCCATGAGATAGGCCAGAGTCTCATGGCAACTCAGCTGTGGACTTTTCGACTCTCTTCAGGGAGACTCTGCATTTGTTGCGGCTCCGTGTCCCTGTGGTGCTGGATCCTACTCCTTGTCTTGTCCCCTCAACCCCGCCAAAGAAACTTGTCCAAAGGTCCTATGACGACGTTCCCATGTGTGGAGGAAACGGCCAAGTGCGGGGCATTGAACCCAGCAGGAGTCGTGGTTGTGGTTGTGGCTCGCGTCTCGTTGAGGAGGGGCCAAGGGGGTGGAGCTCGCCAATGTAAAGGAAGTTGTTGTTTCTCCAGGACCAATTTTTCCCGGACCAAAGCTACGAAGTACCGCAGCAACACTACATTAGCAAGACGACCAAGTGGTTGATGGATCATGGGGGCACGGCATGACACCAATCCCCATTGACAGAAGCCCTTTGTTCACAACCAAGTGGGGTCATCGGGCAAACCGGCTGCCATTACCTGGGCCCGTGGCAGAGAAGGATCTGCCTGCTGGTTCTACTTCTCCGTCCGTCGAAATCGAGATGTGTCCGAGAGCCGCTAGGTAGGCGTCGCACGCGACTCTGCCAGCAATGAGTCAAAGATCGACGACAACGACGACAACCAAGATCGTCACGCTGTATTAAGGATTATTAGATCACTACGAGGCTCCGGGGGGGCATCAAAGCCATTGACTTTTGACGAGCATGGCATTCATTCGTCCGACTACTCGGTGGTTGCCGCAGTCGAGCCAACACAGATTTAGTTTCGTCCAACGTCTATCTGACTGTCGCAAGGATATCGGCATTAGTACGCTGCCGCTGCACGCTACCATGACCATCTGGGTGAGCAGATGCGCTGTCACCTCTTCAACATGCGATCATGCCAAGCAGTTGGCTACAGTCGCTGTGTTTTTTCCTGTATGCCCAAGGCGATGCAGTATTCGAATATTTTAGTCGCGAGTGCCTCACGTTGCATGTTGATAATGGACTCCTACGTCATTATTCGGTCCAAGCTCCCACTCCTTGTTTGGGGCTTGGGTTTCAATAGAACGTGCGCCCAAAGTTTGCAGCAGCACGACAATAGCAGCAGGAAGAGTACGGATACTTGATAGGTAGACAAGCTTGTTGAATCATGCAACCTTGAACCGCATGGGTTCTTGAGCCTCTTGACCAACATGCTGGATCCAGTAAGCAGCGGCGGACCTATTTTTGTCGGCTGGTCACCCATGTACATGGCATGCTCGCTTGTTGCTTGCGCGGGCAATTACAGTCCTCTCCAAGGGGCCCGGATACTTCTTCTCGTCACGCCGTCACTTGGTTCAAGGGCCCTTGTCCACGTGGTCCATATTCGCGTACTGGAGGTAAGGCAGGTTCGAGAATGGATCATTACATAAGTTTTCCATGCATGTGACATGCTTCGCCGTAAGGTAAGGTACCTAAGGCCAGCCGCCAGCGGCGGACTGTCATCCAATCGCAGGGCCTAAGCTCGACGGCAGGAAGGGAAGGGGCGCTCACAGACACCCTGCTACTTACCTAAGGTAGGTAGGGACAAGATCCATTGTCGATGCAAAGCCAACAAGGAAGGAACAGAGAGGTCATGGGCAGAGGAGAGACCCTCTCGTACATACAAATGGACAAGGTAGCAGGTACCTACCAAGGTATACAATAAGGTAAGGTATCCCGTAGTCCGTACAGACTCACGCTCACCTACGGACCGCGGGCTTGCAGGTGGACTGGCTGGGCCCTTTGCTCCTCATCTTGTGGAGGAGGGCGCGGTGGGCCGTGGGAACTGTTAGCAGAGCTGCAGAGGTACCTCGCTAGGTACCTGGCCCGTCCTGCGCCGCAGCCCCGGGGTTCGGTCTGTCTTTTTCTGGATACAAACAGGTCCCATGACCTTTCTCATGCGACGCTAATGACGGCTTTTAGGTTCACCTGGACCACCAGAGGTCAGCAGCATCTGATCATTTTTCTTTGCATGGCTCCTGCTCCGTGGCCAATGGTCACATTATTGATTCCGGCCGTTCTAGCGAGGAAGCTCGAACAACGGCGAGAGCCGCAAGGGGCATTATTCCGTGGACCGGGGCGACCACGGCCGAACAGTAGTTACCTTCTGCCACGGAACGGGGAGCCTCGATCATCAGCGAAGGCGTCTAGAACGGCCGACACGCACAGCTGCCCAGGAATAACTAAACATTGTGAACCAACCCATGCGGGCAGCGACTCGTTGTGAGACTTTTCGCGTCTACACACCACCCACGGCCCACAGGTAATTGGACGCTCGTTGCCGGCTATCGAGACTCGGGAACAAAACACCCTAGTCGTCGTTGTCGTCGTCGTCGGGTTCCTCGCCAAGAGATTCATGTCGGAAGCTACTCAAGCATCTGTAAGCTCACTACTACGACTCCAAATAGAAACTGGGGTTTTAACAAGATCTGCTCCTGCAACAGAGATCCATTCATTTCCCAGCGTTTTCTTCGTCATCGAACGCGCAGCCTTCCATCCAGCAATTGTCCACCACCCACACACACACACCCGCACGCACACCTCACACACCACCGGTGACCCTCTTCCGCCCCGGCACCCAGTCTGCAGCCGGTGCCTTGTCTCTGCCGAAATGAAACCTCCGAAGAGCGGGCAACGCGGGCATGCGAGCTAGTAACTACACGACTAACGAACGCGGCTGGAAGGCTCTTTAGCCTCACGTACGTCGCAATGTTCCAAAATTTCCACTCTTCTCTCTGCCGCTCGCACTGAAGGCATTTCGGGCTGAGAACGTCAACCCCACGACGCGCCGTTGCCAGTATACAAGCAAGCCCTGGCAAAGATCTCTAAGCAAACCCGACGCACCTTGTCCCTCCACTGGGCTGACCTCTGCTATGTAACCGGCATGAATTATCTAATTGAAAAGCTGTGGGCTGTCCTGACTAATCCCCGCCTTCTCAGTCGCTGTAGGCGTTGGCTTGTCCCTGCAGCCCTGTCGTCGCCGCCCGGATTGGTCGGCCGACCTGGCCAGTAGGTATTGTTGCGCCTCGATCGAATGAATCTGCCCCTACGGTGCGTTATTAACTGGCAACTACGAGCTCGACCTCAAGGTCACATTCGGGTTCGCTGCGACTGGCCGATCATATTTCGGCCACTGTGGCTGGCTCGCCACCGACGTCGGCTTGATCTCTTCGTTGGGGTGCCCATTTACCTCATACATCCGATGCGATGCCCTCGCCTGACCACGTGAGCCTCAAAGTTTGGACTGCCTGCTGCGTCTGCGTCTCTGGAATCACACAACTTCAATAAAGAGAGGCGCACTTGGTCACGGACTTGCTTGGCTTGCATTCAAAGGCCTGCAGGCCATCATTGGGGAGACGGGGGCTCCATTCCTGTTGGTTGAGACGCACAGACGGAGCTTGTCGTTGGACCAGGACGTGTGCGAGTTCCCATGTTAGCACCCCTGCCACGCTCCGTTAACTGGCCTGCCAGGCCCTCCTCCGAATTCCTGAGCCGAGCGGTAATGCATTACATCTCGTCACCGCATCCCTTTCGCGGTAGCCGCATAGCTTCCTAGCCATAGGTAGCATTTCGATCATCCCGCCGCCGCCATCCTGCTTAGCCTCCATCAGGAAGGGCAAGGGGCATGGGTTGCAGACGTTGCTCATGGGATGGCGCACTCCACGGACCGCAAGCGGTCCTTGAAAACCGCTCGTCGTTGGCGTGGCTAATTTCCAACGTGGCATCCTATCGTAAAACTCAGAAATCCCGATGAGACCCTTCCAAATTACCCGTTGGAGAAAGAAGAGATAATATCAGACAAAATTGAAAAGGTGTTACCACCAGATGTTCCAGCCTCTGCTCGGGTGCCTTGCCACTAATCACGGGCAAGCCTCTGGCCAACGCTCGCTATCTCCGGGCACCGTACCGCGAAATCTCCCTTGCTTTGGTACACCAAGACCGAAGGTACTTGAGCTGTCACACGGTCGATGGGTGGTGGATCCTTAGACGCCCCAAAGGAGAATATTGCGCCAGAAGGACAGCCTACAGCAAAAACAGAGGTACGCTTGTCGTCCTGTCGGCGATGTTATTACTGCTCCCTTTCGTCACACCCTCTCTCGGTTGCGAGTGGAGAGATCTTAAGTGCATCCCGACCCAACTGCAGAACAGCAGACCCGGATTGCTAGCTAGTTGCCGCACGGACGTGATCTTGGTCGAAGCAATTTTTGCGGCTCTCATCATTGGGTAGATCGTCACCATACTTCATCCCCCAGCCATGGGTATGCCAAGTTGCAACGGCCGCCTGCAGCCGCAAAAGAATCGCTGGGGTTGGGGCCACTTGGAGTGCCGGAGAGTCGAATCATGCTCGGTCTTTCGACTTCTTACTTGCAAATTCTCGACCAAATTCACCTCGGTGACGGTCTCGGGGAGGCATCATCGAAGACCCATCTTGAGCGACCGGCTAGTTACCATGACTGCCCGTGCCAATCTATTGCTTACAAATGCTGGTTAATGAGCCGCCATTACAAACATCACACATAAAGGTCCGATAACTTTCTTATCGACAACTTGTGATACGGAAACGTTGGCCATGTTAGGGCGTTGTTAGGATACATGACACTGGCTGTACTCATGGTGCAGCTCATCTCTGTGTCATTCACTATGAGGTGGAAGTATTTCAGAATGTCGAACTCAACTTCTGCAGCCAACTCACCAATCGAGGCTCGTACTTCTCCGTGGTCTCGCGACATCGGACTGATGGGCATTCATGTATTCGACTCACAGACCCAATAATGCTCGATTGAAGCCCTGCGAGGAAATATTCGAATCTCCTTCCAATCGTCTCAGCAATTCGACAAAAGTCGCAACATTGTGGCCAAACAGCGGCTCAACATGGTCGCAGTTTTGTGACTCGTTGACTACTTGAACCCGGCTCGTACTCGGAATTATTATTAATGCTAGCGAGTTTCAATTTCTAACAGACATCACGTTTACTCTAGAGATCCATCAACGTATCGCCGACGGCTACCGAGCTATTTCGGTGTGTGGTCTCTTGCAGAGAGCTCGGGTCTTTGAGCGGCTGTTGCTTTCTCACCGACCGCCGCCAGCAAGGTGTCCGAATGCGTGTCGATGGTCAGATGTGACTCTGGTGCAATTGCGCACGAGGCAGGGCACATTGCTTAGTGGGCCCTGAAATGCAACGTCTATATTGATAATCCTGACGTATCGGCGGGAGAGGAGCGAAGATCCTTCAGGTTTTGGCCGGCAAGTATGTTGCTCGGCGGATCGCCAACCAGACGCCCGTCTCAGTTCCCGCTTCGGTCAACTTTGCATGGGCATCTGTAGGTTTGCCCTGCTGTAGTAGGTCCTCGGTCTTCAGCCAGGTACATGCATATTCACTATTGGAAATTCTATCATAACTGATGATGGCCAACTTGCTCAGGATGTACACACCAACTCGATGTTGTAGCAATGCGGCAACCCTCATCATATGACGGCGAGTCTAAGGCGCCTCTATCTCTCATCTCGGATTGTCATCGCCATTGGCATTATTCACTTGCGTATTACACGCACAAGGCCCAGCATTGGATCGCATCGTACGACACATCGATGATCTTGTCCCTGACGAAGCATCTTGCAGAAACCAAACCGGTCTTGTTCATGAAAGCATCTCGGAGAGATCGCCAGCCCGCCACCGCAAGATCAGCTACCGGTCTGCTTGGGAAACATCTGAAGCAACCCATCCTTACCATCTTCAATGGGGGCCTGCGAGTTGCTGTGCGTCAGCTCTTTCGAGCGACCTGCATGCTGAGCTAAACCCGTATCACCACCCTCCAATCCAACCTCGCAACGGCACGCTACATGGATGATGGCGGCATGGTTGGTCTGCTCTGGTGTTATGAGATGTTGTGCTGCAGAGCTTTGTGTCACAACCACAGCGATGTTTCATTCACCTGCATCATCGAGTTGCCTCAGACGCCTCGCTGCAGGAAACCGTCAGCCTTTCCGGAAAGCAGCTGTAGCGCCCCGTCCAGATGGTGCCAGCGACTCGTACCGATAGCATTATGTTTCACTCGATGTGAAATCTTCAGCTCCTTTCTCCCAACGGCCTCAGTTGCCATTGTTCTCGCACGACGACCTGTCTTCGTTCCAGATTTATGGCCGGTCGCCTCTTCGCCAAACAACGGTGAGACCCTTGATACGAGTGTCGTCAGGCGAGTCCTGGTGGCTGTTCCGATACGAGAAGCAGAAGGCCGACGCATAGCGCTGATCAGAGAGGCAGAGAAGTCAGCTGCAGTCCCTTCGACTGAATGAGATCGTTCCACGTGCTTCGAAGGTGTCCCTGTCGCCGCCACCGCCGCGGGTGAGCCGCGCCTTGTCGTGGCACCTCACGGCAAGCCTTCTCACGTATGCCGCCGGTCTCAAGGCGCATCTCCCGCCCAACAGGATCGGCAGGAGGCGGATCCCGGGTTCCAAACAACTATTACCACCCGCCCGATGACGGACGATTCTGCAGGACCAGGAGCGCGAATAACACAAATTTATCAGCGCAATTGTTTCAACGCCTGCATGTCTGAACGCCAGAAATTATTGTCGGTGCGCAAACGCTGACCTTCTCTCACCGACGTGTTCTCGAAAGGGGGTGCGCGGTGAGATTGTCGAATAACCCTCATTTTCCTGGCTTCCCAACAAAAATTTCTTCTTCGCCCTTTTTCACCGCCTAATTGTTGGCCGAATTTTTATTCATTTGTACGAGACAACAGCCCCGCTCAGAGCCGTGCTGTGGCGCAGGTATGGGATTTCCGATTTGCGGTGTTATTCCAAGACAAGTGTACAGCTAGAGTGTCTCTGTCTCTCGCCCCGAGAGCTTCAGGGTCTCGGAACTCTTCTGTGTTGCTGGGTTTTCATGGCACCTTCTGCGTGGTATATGTCGAGTCGGATAGAAACAAATGTCTCGTCGAGTTTTCGGGAGGAAAGGGACCCCCAACCCGCTCGAATCTCTCATTCGAGCGGGATTCAGGGGTGTGAAGTGGGCGTGGGGGAACTAATTCGGGCCGGCAGCCTTACCCAGCTGTGCGTGGCCGGGTCTCTTCGGGGTTTTCTCGTCGACGATTCAGCATCTTGTTCGGGCCGAGCCGTGGAGGGTCTGGGATTTTGGGTAGGTTTCGATAAGCCCTGTGGTGCTACTCAATTCAAAGTTCCCCATTGCTGGGTTCACGAGGAAGTGTTGTAGGGTACAATTCAATCGGGGTTGCTCTTTCTGACCATAGCTTCCGGTATCGAGGAGCTGTGAGGTTCTTTTCGGGTTGGGTATACTCCAACTCGCCAGAATATCACGCATCGCTCTCGACGCTATTGGTGTTCCTTCAAGAAGGTCGCAGGTGAGATTGATGAGGGAAAGTGAGGATTTCAAACGACCAAGGCGGCTTGATTCCTTGTGGTTTACTCGTGAGTGCAGTCCAGTTCCTAGTGACGATGAGTATCAGCTTTGTAAGGAAACCGGCCACGAAACAATTCAATGGCACCGAATAGAGATGTTTACGACGGAAAGAAACAAGACGTAAGACTGCTATAGAAGATTCCAATAATTTCCCACGGTATATGAACCAGATTAGTGAGCTATTTGCCGTCTCGGGGCTACAGCACATGTCTCGGACGCGTACAGAGAGGGTTGCGGTAATGGACACATCGGGTACCCTCCTCGTGGGCATGATAGGTTGCGTTCTTACCTTTCAGTCCGGGAAATCCGCCCCCCCCCCCTCTCCATACTGTACTCTAACATTTTCAACCTGTCTGATCTTTCTCGATTCATGGACGTGATGACTTGGAGTGGTTTCAGTGCGAGTTTTACTCCTCATGATGCGCTTTACTCGGGAACCGCGTGGATCGCGTTCAGAAAGCATTTCGACAGTGCGTAGTAGGACTAATGATATTTACAGAGTAGGGCCAAGGATTTACACACTCCCATCCTCGATTAGAAGGTAGGTAGGTTAGGTAGTCTGCCGGTGGGTCGTTGCCGTGGTTGTGACGCCTTTCCGAGCGCTGTGTATGTAAAAGTCAGTATTTCAGACATGTATGTAACAAAAGATCGGCATAGGGATAGGGTGGATCCGACATATCTGCTTCTCCTTCAAGTATAAATTCGTTCTCCGACGACACAGCTGGTGGCGGCGGCGGCCTGGATTATAAAGGCGAGGCAGTGGCGGGTCTGCAAGCACAAACGTAGTTACCATCCTTGTAGCTGGTGAGTAGAGACGGCGGCATCAGTCAAGCACTTGCGAGCGCGGCTATGGAATCACGAACCGCACCCTATGGTGGTTCATTTTAAAATCGTTGCCCACTGTCGTTTGTTTCTAGTTATTAAGGATTCGCAGGGTAATGTACAGGAGGAACAAGGATTTGACCGGAGGAGGGGCTACCCTGAGTTGCGGGTAGAGCCTCCTTGTCTCTCTGTCTTTCTCTCTCACTTGATTCTCAGGAAAGTTATGGCTTCGATACAAACTCTTTAGACGTTCTCGAGGGCTTCGACAGGACTTCTGCGTCGTGGCGAGCAAGTCCAATACTCGTGTTGATCTATCGTGATTTATAAGGGGGTGGGGGGCAGAGCTCCTGAAATGGCCACATCACCGCTTACATTGAGGTGAGACTGTACGTTTGAGGCTGTACGAAGGGCTTTCTGAATAAATGACTACATGATGTCGATAGACTGTGAGCTGGAGAAGTATGACATATCATAGAGTGAGCAGTAGCATATTTTCATGTTGGATACTGCGCTCGTGGGAAGAGACGTGGCCAGGAGTGGTAGGTGTAATGCTGTGGTTCTACAAAAGAAGTCTGAATGAACTTCGGTTGGAGGTTCCTGGTTGTCTGCTCTTGCGTGATGAATATATACCAGATGCGGTGCCGGGCCTTCGCTAGTGGGGACTCAGATGGCAATACAGACAAGGAGCTCTTTTTCTACGAGCAGCACGACGTTAGAATATCAACCGCTCACTCTTGTCGTGGAGGAGATTCTTTTGCGGCGGCGGATGCTCTAATAGCTTACTCGACATCTCCTATCCGGCTTGGTGCTTGGTCCCTATCATCGATGTGGAGATCACCCCGACGTCGTTGATCGTCCCTACAGAGTAAAATACAAGATGGGTACTGAAACAGCAACATTCGTTTTTATCATGTCTAAGCCGTCGGTGCCCGAACCCTCGATATGACAGCCCCGTGTGAGTATCTACTAGGAAATTGTGCTTCGGTAGTATCTCTCTATGAGATCCCCTCATCGCTGCTTGCTCAACGTACAGTCACAGAGGAAGGCATGCGACACGCATACAAGTAGTGCGGCATGAAAGTATGAGCTCCGCCCCTGAATGCTCCTAAAATGAGGCAAAGGTAGTCAAAAAGGTTTTCTTTTTCCTTTAGAGGCTACCGTTTGGCACAACTGTTGAACATAATGTCTTTTCGATGTGCCACAAACCACACTACCTAGGCACCTAGGGATCGAAGTTCTGTTCAAGACGTCGAGACGATCATGACCTGCAGTCATTTGCATCATATCACAGCGTGTATTAATCTACCTGGACCATATACTCATGAGGCAGGGCAAACGGGGCAATAAAAGGAGGAGGGCGAGGCGCGTTTCATTCCAAGATAGCTACGAGCGTAGCCCGGTGGGTATTCAGATTGGAATACGCGGTGGCGGCGATTTTGAAACGACAAAAGCAGGTGTTCAGTCATCATCTATCCCGTGATCGAGCAATATTATTTGCAATCTCAACGAGTGTATTTCTTAGTCTTCCAGAAGAGTCTCAAAGTGTCCATCATATTCAGAGGCAAGCGGACCGTATTTTTTCTTGCTGAGTGAAGCAAGTGTGACGCTTACTCTGGCGGCACAAATATGTCATGGTAGATTTTACCACGCCGTTGTTACCCTTCTCGATCTGACAGTTGCGTGACAGTCATCCACTATAGCACATATGCCGCCAATATCCTCTGAGCGGAATCAGTTGGAGCAGGCGAGCTGGGCTACGGTGGTGAATCGTATACTTCCCTTTTGGACTCATTCATACCGCCTTTGTATATGGTTCCCAGCGTGGATGGGAATAGAAAGGGAGAAGCCCCATAGATAGGACTTGATGTAACGTTGGCCTACAGTTTAAAGCAATCTCGCCGACTAGATCTGGGGTCAATAGTGGCCCCCCCTCCCCCCAATATTCAACTTGACCTACGGATAAGCTGTATCTCAAGTCGAAACTACGACCTGTGACACTTAGCGTGAGCAACAATGCTACTATAGCTCTTGCTGAAAAAAGATCCGGCTTCAATCGACATACCCGCTCATCTAATCACGATGGAAGAGTAGACCCTAGCGAAATCACAGACGAATTCATGAATCTTGTTTAACAAGCGGCAACCAACCAAACTGTCCTCCACCCGTGCTGATTGCAATGGGGTTGTCCATGTCCATGGCCGTGCCACTCTTTGCCCGGCGGCTTGAAGATCAACTACTTGGCCGTTATGCCATTGCAAACTTGGGACGCCAGAAATATCACTGCAAACCGAGTCTCGTAGGCGCTGTTAGCTCGCAGCAGTGCTCGGGTGATAATATTCAATAGAGGGACGGGGAACCACTTCAGGTGGGCTGTGGCATCACGCGCTTTTGCGTTGTTCGGTCTCACACTCGAGACTGGGACACATAATAGCCAAGTGAGCGACGAGGTGCGAAAAGAAGGCTCAAATCAAGGGGAAAAAAGTAGACTACAGCCATGCCGCCAATGTCAACCCATGCGCCATAGTATCCTCAGTGCTATAATGATACACCTACGATCCGAATCACCCGATTCATACAATCTTCAGCCATTCTGAATAAACCAACCGGTTTGTCCGTTCCAAAGGTCCATGTGATAGCTTCGGGGCGACTCTCAAATAGGACTACCCACGTATTACTGAATTCCTCATAGCTCCTTCTTACAGAGCAAGGTTGTAGCTGTACTCATCCTCCATATTCTGGCTAATCCAAAGCACGACGCTGCTCAGGCCCACAAGCGCATTGGCGACGACATTTTCGATGCCCATGCCCAGCGCCGGCATGGCAACGTCCTGCACGACGAACTTGAGCACAAAGACCGTCACGCCGCCAGCCATGCCACCGGCCAGCGCGGCGAAGCCGAGGAACAGCACCACGCGGGCCTTCCACGCGACACCGTTGCCGCTATACGAGAAGCTGTCGGCCGACAGCCGTGCCTTCTCAACCGAGTTGATGATGAGCATGCCGAGCGAGGAGAAGATGATGGGCAGCCAGTCAACAAAGGTGACGTGCGTGTCGGAGCCGTTGCGGGCTGATTTGGACCAGACGGCTGAGTCGAGCATGACGTAAAATGCGATGGAGAACTGGGGTCACAATGGTCAGCGGGGGTTGTAGGTTGGTTTGGCGGTTATGAGAAGGCTTGTTGGAGCAAAAGCGAATGTCCCCAGTGTGCTGCTGCTCTACGAGAGCTACCGGCGGGGATCACCAGGAGTAGGGAAGGCTTACCAGAGCTCCGGCGCCGTAAACGCCAAAGTTACGAGCCCAAGCACTGTTGAGCCATTCCGGCTTGCTGAACTTCCAGAGGCGCTCCTCCTCCATAGTTGTGTATTTGGTGATGAGCGGATGGATTGGGGGTATGGGTGGTTCGGAAGCGATTAGCTGAGGAGAGCTTCCAGTCTGAGGAACGTTGCAGGAACCAATCGGGTAACTACGCGGCGGGGCTTTGGCGTGTTCTGTTGGGTCGGATGTTCGAGTAGTCGATGCTCCTTGAGTGGGAGCCAAAATAAGAGTCGTTGGTGTATCGCGGGGTGATGATTAGGCCAGGCGGGCGTGGTTCGTCGGCGCGGTCGTCTGCTTCGATGTAGGGCTGTAGAGGTACGAAGGCGCCTGGACAATGTCCCGGATGTTGGTCGCCTTGACGTTGATCCGGCACAGCTGAGGCGTCACAGTCCCACCGCCTGACCCCTGTCCCGGAGCTTTGCCATAATCACGTGACGAAGAATATCACATGATCACTATATGGTCATTTGAGGCATCTTCGTGCAATCAGATTGCCGAAGTCGTTGGAATCTGCATTTCACCGAAAAAAGAAATGCAACGTTGGTCTTGAAACTACAAGTCAAATGAGATGATGGGCATTTGGTTTCGTATCGTATCTTTGCCTCTGAAATGTATAAGCGCAACAGAACCCGTCGTCGTTAATTCGTGTCCTGCCGCGATCCCATTACTAGTCCCAGCTTACACCCGAATCTCCCTTGTCTACATGACTCTGCCTGCGCCTGTGCTCATGAACGATATGTCACTCCAAAAGACACGGCGTTGACCCTTGGCCGTAGATCTGATCGGTGCGGAGCGGCTCATCGCGGTGTTCCATACTCTGGCTCAGGTTGACCCCCGTTTACACCCCGCAAACACGAATCAGTCCCAGTAGCACGGAATACGAGGAACTGAGGGGCACATGCTGTTGGACACCCCGAACACATGTACATAGGCGCTGAGTCCGCCTTTGCTGAATTTGCACTAGAAACAGAATACGATTTGGCCAAGGCCGTCACAGCCAACCTGTATTGAGGACTAATCCTACGCCCTTCCCCCGGAGCGCTCGAGATAAAAAGAAGTAGACAAAAGGTCCTAATAGTACACTAACAATTACTAGCACGCCTGCCAACACCAGCTCGCGATATCGTCGTTCGATACGCCTCACCAAGAAGGACGTCTTACGCAACATCCATCTAGAGACAGCCGCAAGGCCGCCAATCCAGATTGACTGAAGATGGCAGGTTGGTGCAAATGTACGTATGCGGCGCAGCTATGTCCATGGACTGCAGAAACCTCGTAATGGGAGAATGGCCTATCCGACGTGTTCTGGTCCTGGCCCTTTCCAGAGAGAGCCCAAAAAAGGAAGAAAAAAAATTGAAAAAAGACTTGAAAATAAGCCCAGCCGCCGTGTTCCCTGATGCTCGAAAAAAGTCTTCAATGTTGTATGACCCCCTGCGGACGTCCTCTCATGATGATTAGAGTCACGGACGCCTCAAACGCCGATGTTTTGCTGTATGACGGGCCTTGTCGCATAACAAGACCCCGAGAATAGGGGAAACCGTATCGTCGTTCTGTCGTATCCAGTTTTGCACACCTTCTATATCTCGATCTCCTTCATCGGCTCCTCCGATACCTCAGGCTGCTTGCCGTTGGCCTTGGCGTTGCCATTCATCTTGCCGGCGGGGTTTGCGTTCTCCTTTCCTTCGCCGTCGGCGGTCTCGACGTGCGACAGTAGCGACACGCGGGAGCCCTTGGGGGTTTCTTCGCTCGGCCTGGGAGTTTCGACTTCGACAAGCTTCGTTGGCTTTAGGCCATTTGTCTGCAGTTCTGGCAGAGGGGTTTCCTCGGCCACTCGTGCCAAAGGGCTGGACTTGCCATAGCCGGGGCGAATGGGGCTGGCGATCGGAGAAGTCCCTCCCAATCGTTGCATTGATCTTCCTCGTTGTTCGCCATTGGGCTCGGCTGATGTCGGACTCGCGCTCGTGTACGGGGAGTTGGCGCCAGATCCAGCCGGGGATCCAGCTCTGTTAGTAGGGGCAACCGACCTGCGCTTCGCGGCTCTTCGGCCGTACTTCTGATCCATGCGCCATCGCAGAATGCCAAAGTAGGGAGGCTCAACACGCGTCTCCTTAAACTCCCGCAACTTGAGCTCATTGGTCTCCTCATCCACAAACCACTTGCCGGACGAGAGATCGTCCGCGACCATGGCAAGGAAGTGAGCCCAGGAGCGCGCGATGACGTACTTGGTATCGTAGTCGCGACCAAAGAGAACAATCTGTCCCCATTTACCGCTGGGGCCAGGGGCGAGGTCGACAGCCAAGTTGTTTCCGCCCCAGTCGCGCACCAGGGGAATCCAAGCTGGGTGGGCGTACGATCGCTGCACCGCGTTGGGGGGAACGCAGTCCTGGCGGGCAATGAGATCCTGACGCCAAGAGCCGTTGTTCGCGAGTGCAGGAGATGCGGGTTCTCTGGAAGAGGATGCCTGGTTGCTGCTGCCGAGGGCCTTGGGGAGAGCGGCAGGTCTTGCGTAGGCCGCCTCTGAGAGAAATTCCTGGTTGACCTTGCGCCACTGATCCCATTCCTGAACAATCTCCTCGCAATCAAGCAACATGGAGCTGAAGATGATACCGGTGGGCATTCCCAGGCGCTCCTGACCGTCGTGAATCATCAGTGACTCTCTTACGTCGAGGGGCAGAGAGCAGTCGAGTTGATGCTCCAGTTCGTTGAGGTCGTTGTCGGTGCAGCCCTCGCAAAGTTGATCCCACAGCTCAGGGTAGTGCTCTTCAGCCCATGCGTCAATCTTCTTCCACGAGTGGGTGACGGGAGGGGGAGGAGGGGAGCCGTCCTGGAAAGATTGCATAGGAACGTCTCCTGGACTTTGCAGCTCAAAGCCATCGTGCTGGCTCTCGCGGCGAGCAGATTGGGACCTGAGGCCGGGAGAGTAGGGCGCGGAAGGGTTGGGGCTGGTCGGTGTGTAGGGCATGCCACCACCCAGGTAGCTGTTTTCGCGCGAGAATCTGTTATAATCGTCGGCGAAGGGAGAGGATACATCGGCGCGGGATTCGGAGGCAGTTGCGACAGAAGTAAGAATGCCGCTCTGGCGATTCAGAGGAACGTGTCGACCAGTTCGGTGGGGAGAGTCAATAGTAGAGTCTGAAATATGTCAGTTTGATGGTGAAGGCAGGCGGGTTGCAAAGTTATTCGTGGAAAACGTACGTCGGTCGTAGCTGGTCAGGTCGTGCCAGAGAGAGCGCATAGCCGCACCGAAGCCGAACCTGTCATGGCAAAGTTAATGTCTCGGTCCTCTTGGGCGTCCCAAGAAAAGGGGACTGGACGGTTGAAAGAACGGATGCCAACGTACGTGTTCGCCATGATTGGCGATGGGGCCCCTGACCGAATTGACAAGACAATGATCCTAATCCTGGATTGGAAAAAAAAAAAGACGCGATCGGCCGGTTGCGGTTGTCGAAAAACAAAAAGGGCAGCGAACGTCGGGGGTGTTGAAGAAGTTCGATTTACCCCTTTGGTCGTTGGCTTAGGTTAGGGGTAACGGCCGAATCGTCAAAGACAGATGATAGCAGGACCTTGCTGGGAGTCTCCTTAATTTAGAATCCTCTTGTTTCTGCCACCGCTGGTGTTGTCGACTCGCAATGGAGAGAAAGTGCGAAGGAGGGCGAGATTCACAACCAGCGAAAGTATGCGGTCTGGCAGGTAAATTGGGTTGATGGAGGGAAAAGAGGTTTCGAGGTCGGAGGCAGCGCGGTCAGGTCAGGGGCGGGCCGCGAGGGTTGGATTGTGAGGTGGCCGTGTTTATGTCTGACGGGGCGTGGAATTTTTAGAGTTGGGGACGATGGCGTACCTAGGTAGTAAACCCGTCGCGCTCCTACAGTGTGCCAGTCGGGTGCAAGTGAAGGAGGTGAGTGCAGCAGGTATTGCAGCAGGTAGGTAAGGTACCTTAGGTAGCTGTGCCTTGGTATCTGTCGCTAGAGCCCCCCGAGAAGGGAAAAAAAAAAAAGCAGACAGCAGGACTGGACAGGCGGACAAGGTCAAATTTGGAGACCTTGAGGCTTCGTCTGGTCAGTCTGGTGTATAGCGGCGTAGTTTGTGGCACTTTAGGGGAAGGAAGAAGCCCCACCTGAGTGTCAGTCTTTCCCCCAGTCAGTCCCGTCGACACCTCTGGAAAAGCAAGGATACCTGGGTATCCGTGGACCGTGGTAAGATGGTGGTGGTGGGCGTCTGGGAGAGAGGGAGGGGAAGGGGGGTTCGAGTGAAAGTGGGACTTTCAGAACGGTTTAGGAGAGAAAGGGGACCCCTGGTTTCTCCTTTCCCATTAGACCAAATCAACCAAATCAACCAGTGCCTTCCTTGCCCCGAGCAAGAGCAAAGACTACTATAGTAAGAAAGACGAGGGAAAAAAGCAAGTGGTGCAGCGGCGATCCTGGACAAGATTGTGAGAGGCCAGGTCGCTGCTTCTGCGGACTGCGGAGTTTGTCTTCGAGGTGAAGTCAAGGTGACAAAGAGAAAGCGACCAGCAACGAATTGGCGACGCGAAAGCGAGCGATTGTCGGTCAGTTCGGTGATGGGTGGTCGTATGGCTGGATGTGTCCCTTCAAATGCTCTGGATGCGACGGCGGACAATGATAACGAAGACAACGACTGAACGAGGAGACAGAGATGAGGAAGAAGAGAAGGAGGAGGAGAACCACGGCCGGATGGTCGTAGGGTGGGGGGCAAAGTTCGCAACAACAACACGATGGTGTAGATGCTAATCACCTTTGATCTTCAGGAGCACTGCGACAGTGACCAGCTCTCAGTGTTGTGTACGGATATGATTACATATGTCCACACAATACGAGTACAGTTTGCTTGGCCGTCGATGTACATTAATAAACTGGGTGATCTACCCTCAGTCAAGTCGCTGCAACAGCGGGATGGCGATGGCAAAATCAGGGTGGGATTGACACTTTGGGATGGAGGAGGGGGGGGGGATGGGACGGCGTTTGACGTCGTAGGACCGGCGCCAAGCTTCGGCAGGCTTGCAATCTGGTAAATTGGCAGAAGGGGGACCCGGAGATTCGCGCGTCAAGTGGGTGCCGCCCTTCCATGGTTCACCATCAATTGGCAGGCAATGTCGGGTCTTTGAGATAGTTGCCCATAGACCGGGCTATTTCAAGGTGTGAGGACAGGAAGGGCGCAACTTCCATTGGGATGAAGGGGGGTGTGTGGCTGGGGGATGGGGATGAGAATGGATACCCTCCCCAAATTTACCATGTTCTGGAGGGTGACTATCCCGTCGACAAAAGTATTTTTTCAGATCAGCTTGTATGGCAAAGGACATGCGGGCAGAGCTGCCGCGAGCCACGGACAAAAAGATAGGAGACAGGGATGGCCGGGCCTCGCAGTTATGGAATGCGCGCCCGCTAAAGAGGACGCGCCGAAGAGGAGGTGGGCGAGTGGGAGTGATTTACTGGTTGAGACTTGAGAGTGGGCTCGGAGTCATGGTGAGGTGGTGGTGGTGTTGGTGGTTGTGGTGGTGTCGCGGCTCAGGAACGGCGCTGCTTGTGCACAGTTGCTGCCGAGACCCCTGACTAAAGGAAGCATTACCCGGGTGCTGATAGGGAAATACCTCGATGCAACTGTGGCCTCACGACTGGACACCTAGGCCCGGCATGCAATATGTCTTGAACTGACGTAGCGGGCTACTATGCCACGGCATCAGGCCGTTTCTTTTTGGTCCCCGCTGCTTCAACTGGAGCCCAACTTGCTAGCTAGTCAGGAGGAGAAGAGAGTTCCTTCTTTTATCCAAGATCCTAGCTCAAATAGTTACCTCTAGATTCTTCTTCCCGGTGATTGTGAAGTCTTGCTCGTAACAGGCACTCTATATGCTCGATGTATTCGCAGTTGCAGATCAATCTGCATAGTGATTGTCGTTATCTGAGGCATAGACGGCCATTTTATTTCCCACCTCAGGCGCATGCTATTCTCATTTCCAACCGCACCTGGTCGTTTCCACCCCTGGACCGCATCAACTGCCCTCATCTCCAACTCTGATTACCTTATATGCAACAAAAGGTACTTCAATCTGAGTCGTCTGGTCGTCGTCACTTTGAGAATTAGCGCAGCTCAAGCCCCGAAACAAACTTGAAAGACCCTCCTGTAAGCTGTAGGTCTCGGACATGTAACAGATGAAAGACCCAAAAACCCCGGGAACAAAGAAAGGCCCAGTCTTCTAGGCGTCTTCCATGAGCTGGTAGAGCTGAACCCCCCGGGCAAAGAAGCATTCCGCACGTCTCCTCATCTCAACAGCTTTCCCCGCCCCGAAACAAGCCTGGACCGCTGGGAACCCTGGATTTGGTGGCTCATTTTTTTTTTTTTTTTTTTTGCTGCTTAAATATGGTCCGTGTCACGATGGTACGGTAGACTTCTTGAAACATGCAGTCTCCCCCCACTCTACGCAGAATATTTCCGACGTCTCTCATGTCAAGTTACCCTCCACTCACTTTTCTCCTTCTTGCGTATTTCCGTAGGAAGGTGAATTTGAGTGACGCGAAAGTTGCACATGGTAGCGGTGCGACGCTGCAACTGGCTCTGCAGGAGCTCGCAGGCGGCGGAGCGATAAGGTAAGAGGCGCTAGAGATGCAGGAAGCCGCATACGCACCAAGGCGCCACTCAGAGTCGTCACCCAGACGTTGCGCACGGCGACCAGACGGTGGCTGCGCGCTATCTCGATCGACTTGCGGCTTTTGAGAGGTGGGAAGCAGAGGCTTGAGATTGGTGGTGCAGAATGGAGGATGGAGGATGGATGAGGAGGAGGAGGCTTGCACTTGGGAGCGCTACACTAAGGTAGCGCGAAGGAGGGGGTGAGACCGTGAGAACGAAAAGAGCCGGTGGACAGTTTCGTGTGGCATCCGTTCTTCGTCGTTTCTCGTTTGACTGGCCAGTGGTAGGTTCTTTGGGTTCTTCCTGCGTTTCTCCTTCTTGCTCTTACCTGGGCTCACTGGCTTGTCTCTTGCTTGAATCGTCCAACTTTTTCCCTTCACTGGGCGGTCGCGGTTGGCGACATGGGGTTCGTTGCCACGTTCCCCAATTGTTTGGGGCGGAAGCGGAAGGCAGCGCGCGACTCGCAGCTGTATTTTGTCAGCGGGGAGTTTCAGCTGGCAGATGCCCGCTGAAAATCGGTTGCGGCTTCCCGGCTTTGCGGCCGCTGGGCGGGTCAAATTCATTGCCTTGATGCCGTGGCTACCTACCTAGGGGATAGTGCTGTATTGCCTAACTCCGCATCTGCAGCTACAGCCTCGTTCATGTTCACGTTCACGTTCACAACCACATCTCAAACTTCGAACTTGGTAGCATCCATCACCAGGCGTCGGTCGTGCCATCCGATGTTCGCGTTTCTCTCGAGGAGTGGCTCCTTGCAGACTCTTTTTTACAATCATCAGAAATGAAGGGTATCGCCGCTCTGTGTGTAGTCCTCCATTTTTGACTTCATAGCGCCCATTGAGACCCGTTTCCGCAACGGACACCCCTGGTTGATACCATGACGGATCTGGTCCCGTCCCGCCTTTGTCTCCAATCTCACCGACCAGTGAGTAGTGACCGCCAATCCACCTTCACGATTTCTTCTTGTAACCGAAATTTTGACAACGGCCGCGCAGCTAGCTTTACGTGCTAGTCTAGGGACAGACGCTAGCTCGAAATCTCGGGATTGTCCGTACACTGCCTCCACATCTATTCTTACGCCACGGTTGACATGACGAAGCCTTCCCATGGATTTTTGGATCATTCCGAGACCGCAGGAAATTTCCTTGAAAGGCTGAAGATTTGGTCGGGGCTCGGCTTAGCCAGGCCGGACCCACATTCCCAGTCTCTCCTCGAGGCTTTCCCCTCGGGTGACATCGCTTCCTCGTCACTTTTGTGGACTATGAAGGATACCTTGACATCGAACTACAAAGCGAGAAACCGCCCCGCAGAATATGAGTACCCTTTAATGACGATTCACGTCGAAATTTCGAGAAGATCAAGTGCATGCGGTGCAATTTGGGTGTGGCTTAAGCTTCATTGCGCCCCACATGGTGCCACTGCTCATTTGCTCTTCTGATTGCTATTGGTTTTGAGTTGAGGTGTAGATATCAGTCTTGGTCACCAAGCTTAAGGGCATGCTTGGTCCCTTGGCTCTCCACAGCTGGCTCGATAAGCTTTCAAGCACCATGAGCCGATCGGTTGGCAGCATCCACATGTGGGATCGCTGAAGGCTTCGTACACGAACAGTTTTCTTCCTGTCTACTCGTGGCCTGGGATGAGAACCACGTAGACATAGCACAAGCAGACTACGATACTAGCACGGATGAGAAAACGCGTGCTTTATTTGATACTTCGATGGGACTCGGCCGAGCGACATTGCATATCCCATCGCTGCTGCCTTGTCCCCAGTTCAGTAGAATACGGCGAGCCTAGATCCTACCGGACTGGTTTGTGTTAAAGAAACGGGTCTTGAAGTTGATAATCTCTTGTCCTTGATACCACTGTTAATTGCCTCGACTAGGTCAGGCAATTGGGGCCACCGGGCCCGAGGTCTGAACAGTCTGCAGCAAGAGCCGGCGATGCCGCACACTGAAGCCCAAACCCAGGTAAGAAAGCAGAAAGACACGGATTGGTTTCGCAATCCGATCCCATGAACGAATGTCTCGGGGCAGAAGCCTGTCAATAAGGCATGAAAAAGGCAGGAGCCGTAAGGAAAAGCACCGCCAAAACAGACCGAGCGCTTCGGCAAGAACACCCAGACGTCACCTCATGACCGAGCGTGGACCGAGCACGATCCTGATTCTAGAGAATTCGAGTTCTCCAATGTAGGATAGCCCTACAATGCCAACACCGGACGGGGAGGTGCAACGTCAGTAAGCAGAGATATCAGGCGGCTAGAATCGGACGATGATCAGCCTGGAAGGCCGTTCGCAAGCTGCGACGGATTCGGGATGATGTCGTCCTTGTTTCTGTCTGAAGAGCTGCAGGCCTGTTCGCTCGGCCATTCCGAGCTATTTTCAACATCGGACCTCAGTTGCGACCGATCCCGAAGACTTATGGGCAATCCTAGCTTAGGATTCATGTCATGTTCCCTGGTTCAAACCTGGCAGGCGGACTAAGCATGAGTGCTTTCTCGTCTGAACCTGCTTGGATTACACGATCATCGTCTCGTATTCGCTGGGCCATGAACTTCAGGGCGTCCGTTAATTCTGTTTTTCTTCTCCCGATTTTCAACTGCCATTGCGTTTTAGGCTGAGAATGTTCTTTCAAGTATCATCTTTATGAGACCTCTGCAAGAGATGCCCAGTCAACTGTAGCTGTGATGAATGACAAGATAACGACCGAGACGAAGTCTTTAGCGCTACCAGTATCTATACGGGGACTGAAGCATATTCATAGGGGCGAGCACTCAGGTGGCTAGCATCTCCCATGCTTTCACTTACGCTAATTTGTTCGCCAGCACAGATGTAGTTGATCCGGCACCACGTGCCTGCTGCGTCTCACATGGGCTCACTACAGACAAGAACGACCAGGAAGCAGTCTAACATGCTTATCGTTCCCCAACGAACATTGACACCGTGAAATCAACATGGGCAAGGGAGAAGAGGAGACAGCCCCCACAACGACGTGTCATCGCGCCGCGAAAAAATCGCGGCTGTGTTGGAGATCTCCAACGCCCGTTTGCCTCCCGGTGTGGTGTGTGGACCAATGTCCTCTTTGCGTCCGAACAACGTCTCCCGGCCGAGTAGATCACCAGGCTAGAACATAACAAGCCATGCATATGAAGTGTTGGACCGGTGTGCTACAATCTCAAAGACGTGTAGCGAGGCCAAGCCACCAAACATCCTCGACGACGCGACGACGACTGCGCAGATCTCCACTTCGTGTAACCTCGGGTCATGTTACCCAGGCAATAGGACGGAGTGGGTGTGGTGGTGCGCCCAAAAACAAAAACCAAACAAGCTTGCTGACATCCATCCCAAGCCTGACTGGTCAACGCAAGAAAGCGTGGCGAATCAATAAGAAGAAGAGCGAATGCACCAATAGAAGAGTCAATCGCAGCCCTGCTTCGAAACATGCAGGGGCGGCTGTGGCTGACGTGCGGCTCGGCGACTGCATGGTTGACGCGTCGACTTCATCCTGTTTGTGAAAACTATCGTCATGGTAGAAGATGAATTGTAACCAATGCGGGTATCTCTATTGAGGATGAATCCAATGCTAAACAAAACAGCGTATTTTTCTTTGTTCGTGGACTCGTCATGCTGCCTCTTCTTATGCGTATAACTGCACACATTTCAGGTAGCCAAAGAAGAACCCCCGGTATCGGGTTTGTTAGCCTCCAGCATCAAAGCCTTGTACCGGCCCTGTAGAACCTCCTTTGGTAGCGTGTACAAAATCTCGTCCCGCAGCCGCTTCTTGTCGAATGGTAGCTTCTCCAACTTGAGAGCCTCCAGGATGTAACTCACGACCGTGTTCGTCTGCAGCGGGGGGTCTCGGAGGACCTTGGCGACGGCCTCGGGAGTAAGATTGTCGTTGTCCTTCCAAATGTAGTACGATCGTACAGCGGAAGGCGAGGCGCGGAGGTATCTGATGGTAGCACGGTAGCTGGCTAGCTTCTCGTCGGCGGCAACGACCCTGGCGTCCTTTTGGCGCTTCCGGGGCGGAGCGGCCGGTGCGGCTCTGATGCTTTCGGCGATTGACTGCCCCTCGCCGTCTGCCTCAACTTCAAGACTGTCCCTGATGGCTTGACACTCCGAGGCCGACAGCGGCGCAGATATATTGCGCTGGTCGGCATCCACAGCTTCGGCATTCTCGTCTGTTGTCGGGAGGGTGACGCCATCTGCAAACCGAATGCTCAGGCCGAGCTCGGCATTGTACGGAAGCGGCGGAGTAGGATCGAGACTCTCGCGCTTCTCGTTGAGAACGTGGAATAGCTGGAAGCCGGCATACGCATCCGAAGCGGAATCTAAGTAGAGTCAGCATGCGAATGAGAAAGGTTCCATCAGGCACTTACACATAAGCTGGTCCATGTTCAGGGACTGGGACCAGTCACTCGACCGGACATCCTGCCCCTTGAACATGGGCAGACCGAGGTGTTCCTTGACCATTGTAGCCAGAGGTACAAGCCTCTTGTTGATTAGTTCCACTTCACCACTTGCCGAGTATTTGACAAGCTTGTACAAGTGGCTGAGCTCGAAGACACCCCTTGTATCGACCTTCAAGTTGTTTCGTATTCGCGTACAGTCGCCTTTGATATTCACGCCCACCTTCCGCAAATCCGAATCCTCCATGATCTTCCGGAAGGTTGGCGCAACAAAGTCGTCGTTGGGAAACAAGGCAATATGGAAGAGAGCGATCCGCTTCTCGTTGGCAATCTGGATCAGAGATACGTTCTTTTTCGGACCCGAGGACCTCTTGGCATCTGGAAACCACTCGAGATCAAACCCAAGAACTGCGTCGTCCACAAAGTATTGACATACTCTCTCCATTGTGTGTTTGGTCTTGCAATAGTGCACCTTGACTTTTTGCTCGGCCCCATCCACCGGGGCCCCTCGATAGAGTGTGTAAGACCAGAATGATTCCGCCATGTTCTCTTTCGCCCCCTGAGCTTTGCGGAATGCTGGTAGAGGAACCTTGAAGTCCAGGCTTGTGAGCGGGGGTTCCGCTGGTGCTGTCGTCGCCGCAACCTCGGCCTCAACCTTGCCCTCCTTTGCGGCCCCTCCGCTGTCTGCTCGGGGCGCCTGAGCAGTGGGAACTTTGCCTAAAACTGGCTGGTACTCCGGAGCGGTATAGAAAGGGGGATCATCGCTATCGGAATCAGCAATCTCGTCACTCGTTCTCGTCGCGGCTGCGGGCTGGCTGTTGTCTGGCGTTGTGGTGTGCAGAGAACGCAACATGTCCACACGCGGATGTGATGCCTCGTCCTGCCTTGCTTGGCCGAAGACGATGCCCCGAACGGGGTTCCATAGTCTGGCGTAGGAAGAAGGGTACATTTTTGATTTGGAGTGTCTGTGGGTCGTCGATTCCGTCAGTGAACAGCCACGGGCGACATGGGATTAGAGAGAGGAATGTACGCACATTTGAGCCAGCGCCGACCTTGGCAAGGATCGAGACTTGTGTAGAATAGAACTGCTGCGTCTAGGGAGGCTCATCACCGCTGCTCGCGGGTACATCTGAAAGGGGAGTGCAGCGCCATATTTGCCACCAGGCATTGGCGCGACAAGTGAAGAACGGATATTCTTCAGGCAGACGCGTCAAGGGTGACGGATGGGTTCAATTACAGTAAGCTATTTGGGTGATGCGCGAATAGCTGGCGGTAATGAGAGCTGGAGCTCCAGAGCGAAGCGGCTTAGTCATTCACCGCTTCCTCGCGAAGTCACCTGACATGGGCTTTTACGCTCACCCCTCCAGCCCAGGTGCACGACGTCTATCATCTCGAGCATCGACGTTTTGGCGGCCGGCAAGAACCTTCGTAGGGTATATTGAAACGACCATCAATTTGTTTGACGAATTTAATCCCTGCGTAACGTCTCCACGAAAATTACAGACGAAAACAAGTCAGAAAAATCATCGTATTCGAAGATTCAAGCGGCAAAATGGCGTCGCAACTGCTCCCTCTGGGTATGTCTGCAAACCCATAGGTTCAGATCATCGTAGCTGACGAACGTAGAACTTATTGACAAGTGTGTTGGATCGAGAATATGGGTTGTTATGAAGGGTGACAAAGGTTCGTTCAGCCATTTTGGACTCAAATGAACCCGATCTGCTGACTCGAAGGGACGGTAGAATTCAGCGGCACTCTCCTTGGTTTCGATGACTACGTCAGTAAGTTTGCCTCAGAAGTCGAGCTACCACCTGACTGGAAACAACTAACGAAAAAAAACAGACATGGTGTTGGAGGATGTGACAGAATTGTATGTGGCCGGTTTGACGAGATTGCATACCCCTGCTAACCACTGGCCAGCGATTACTCCGGAAACCACACAAAGCTTCCCAAGATCCTACTGAACGGCAACAACATCTGCATGGTATTTATCTTTCTAGTCGATTTGAGTTTGAGAGAGAAGAGAGACACTAATGTTGAGCAGCTCATTCCTGGAGGAGAGGGTCCGGTAACCGCATGAACAAGGTTGGGCAGGAAACGAATTTGAGCAAGGGCAGCTGCTCCTCAAGATCGCATACATACTAGGTTCACCATTTGAAAACCTAGAGTACTGCATGGGGAGATCATCAGAATGATACGAGCAAACACGTCATGAAAGCTGGAAGAGTTGACGGCCCAAGGGGTAATCACGGCAGAGGGCCTCGGCGGGCTTGACATACACATCAAACGTGTCACGTAGAGAGCCTTTCAAAACATCGCGTAATTGACGACGTAATGCGCAATGATCAACTTTTTCTAATCCGAGGCCTTTCTCGGCTCGGAACACGAAAACCAAATTGACGATTCCCCATGCCAACCTTCGGTATCAGACCGTTAATTCCGTAATGAACCTTATCCGCCTAACGCCCAGAGGAAAATCCCACGCGAGATGTAATCCATTGTCTCCAGTTGTCCGCTTACTGGCCCTGTTGATTCGAGCGGCCGGCCTCGACCATGCGGCGAAGCTCAAACTCGCGAGTGAACTCGCGACTGAGGTGTGAGAGGTCCTGCATCAGCTTCTTGATGACCTGCACCAAGGCCTCCTTGGCTGTGATTGTGCCATCTGTCTGGACTCGAATGAACATCTCGGGGACGTTTGGATGCGCGACTGGGACGAGGGTTCAGTATGTGTTGACGCTGGTTCAGGAGAAATTGTGCCTTACTCTTGTAGCCCGCCATCAGGACGTTCTTGTGCATCTTCAGGTGCTCGGACAAGAGGTTGCCGAGGGTATGGTCCTCTTTCTTGATGACGAAGTCGGAGGTGTTGGACATTCCTGTGAAGCATTGAGCTCAGCCGGACGACTGGAGGTGGCGAAAAAGCGGGAAACGTACCGGAAAAGACATTCTCCTCGATCTTCTTCTCGCCATCGCCGAGCAGGAAGAGCTCGAAACTTTGAATGGGTTAGCTTCAGTAGCCCACGTGTCTTTTCTTCCAACCAAAGAAACTCGCACGTCGAAGGAATGATCTCAGCTCGAGGAGGCATGATGTGGATTAGGGGTGTAAAAAGAGTGATCCTGGAGTCTTGATATGCCTCGGAAAGTAGAGGTGTGGTAGACTGTGTGTGGGAGAGTAAGGAGATTTCTGGGGGCCAGAAATAGAGAGACGAAGATACAATTCCATGTTTTGTAAAGGGACCTCTGGCAGAAGCAGGTAAGGAAGCCAGGAAAAGATCACGGCCACCTCGAGGGTAGCCTGAAGGGGATCTTGACAATGTGAAGCCGTCTCAAAACTGTTCTCTGACCAGCTGTGCCACCGCTCCCATTCTCACGAGAACAAAGGGACGTATTTGTCTTACCGATCAGGCGCGTTCATCTTGTTGATTCGGAATGGTGAACAGGAGGGTGAAGTAGATGGTGATGGGACTCTTAGGATAAAGGTGAAGACAATGCGCGGTCAGAAATTATTGAGCGCAGAATACCCAGGTGATACTGAAAAGCGGTCAGCTGATCGTTGTTTCGTTAGATAAAATTCAATACCTACCTTTTGCTTGGTTTTATGATGAAATTTGAGACTTCACCTGAGAGCATGAGAGATGATGGTGAGTGAGTTGGACTTGGTTGAGCTCAGGCTCCTTCTCAGTAAGGGTGGCAGGCTGAAGGCAGGGTGGGTCCTCATTATCGAGGATTTGGGCTGCGCCACGGATGCATAATGTGGCGGTGCATACCGCTCCCACCTTCCACTGCATCCAGATGATGAGGAGTCTCACAGCTTGCCATCAAAATTGCCGGCACATGGGATATTTCCAGCTTCATCATCTTTACATGTTCTCAGACTTTGGCTCATGAAATTGAAGTATAAGTTATTTCGAACAAACCACTGCTACATATACACATACAGAACTATAAACGTGGCGATGAGCCTCTTGTTCTTCAGTCTATGTACAAGCTCATGCTCATTGACGACCGACTGATGCTGTCCAAATCCCTTGAAGAACCCGCTGCAATCCATGCAATGATTACCCAAAGCTTTTCAGACAGCACTGAATGACGATTAAAAATGCAGTCGAATGCGTTTCCGCTAGACGCGTGTGCCAACTCACTTCCCCCTGCGGTCGCAGTATCCTGGAGGTTTTCCACCTTCAGAGCCACCAGCCCAGCTGTAGACAGTCAGGGTTGTGGTATAAGCCATGGCAATGAAGCCGAAGATGCAGAGTATGATGTCGGAAATCTTCCAGAGCCTGTTTCTGGCAACAGCCTTGTAGTGAAGCAGGGGCTATTCAAAGGTTAGCAATCATTCCGAATTAGCAGATCCAAATCCACGGCTGTACTCACCGGGTAGATGTAGACAAGCGGAATGCAAGCAAAGTTGCCGACAAGAGCAACAAACTTATCAAGATCATCTGCACCACCCCACGCGATGACGGCGCAAAGAATCACAAAGAAAAAGCGATAGAGGTTCTTCTGCCACTTGATATAGGGGTTGTACTTTCCGCTCTTGGTGAACAGAGCATTTTCGGTAATCTTGATAGCGGGGAAAAGCTGCAAAGGAATTGACAGCATGATGGCGACAGAATAAAGGAACTGAACACTGTTGACCGCCTTATTGTCTTGGGGCATGTTGAGGAGCACCACGGTCTCTGTCTTGGATCCGTAGGCGGCATATGAGATGGCGCCCATGCCGATGAAGATGACCGAGATGATGATCATGACCGCCAACATGACACGAGGAAATTTGCTGGGGTTCTTCATCGACTCCTGAATAGGAATGATAAGGCCGATTCCTTCAAACGTAAAGATTGCGGTGCCTATGAACAAGGTCCAGTCGTTGCGATTGAACTGAATGATATCCGCAATGCCGTTGGTGCTCAAGGTAAGGATATCGTAGTACAGCAAGTAGGTCAGGCCAAGTAGGATAAATGCGTCGGCGATCAGAGCAGTGAAACTCAGCTTCTCGATATCTCGCAACAGTGAGAAGGGTAGGAAGACGAGAACTTGCAAGAGGATCAACCACTTGACAGCGATGTTGGATTTGCAGTCCGATACCGCTAGAATAACGGCCTGCAGATTTTCTGACGTAAAAACCATGTACGCCGCCACAAATCCAATCTGACTTATAACGATAGATGAGAGAATAGTTGCCCTCATCCATTTGCCATAAAGAATGCCGCCAAGATCACCAAAAGATCCGTCGACCTTGAGGCGAGTCGTAACCAAGAGAACGAAGCAGTAGTAGCTTAGTGCCGCAACGCCAAGCAAGACGGCATTGCTGAACACCATGCCACCGTTCAGATAGGCACGAGGCAAGAAGAGGACTCCGGTGCCAACAAAAGACTTGAGTAGAAGCAGCGCAGCACTCATGGGACTATTCTTTCCACTTCCGCCACGCTGTTTGCGTCTCCTTCTGTGACGCGATGGCGTCAACAGTGCGCTATCTTCCATAGGTTCTCTGTCGTCTTCGCTGTCCTCGTCGCTTTCGTACATATCCTCGCCTGAGGAGAAGTATTCGCCGGGTCTAAGGGCTTCGTCGTCTTCCTCCAACTCTTCACCTGCGAAATGACCGTAGATGGAGAGGAATTCGAGGAAGCTGGAGGTCAGCAGCCGAGGCTGAGAAGCTTCGCTAGCCTCGCCGCGCTCACCACCATCTCTGGCCGTGGAGGGACTTCTAGCTGCTCTGCGAAGATAGTTGCGGCGGAAACCTCCCGGGACCTTGATTGTGTTGATATCAAAAATGTCGGTCTCGGGGTCCGGACGCGAGACGCTGAAGCTCTTGCTGCGCTGCATCTTGTTGCGGGCTTCTGCCTCTTCGGTCCACTTGTAAATGCCCCGAGTCACGTCTCCGCCTTGCAGCCGCAAACTCGAAAATTCGTCCTCATTCAGTCCAGTTTCGCCATCGGCGTCCACGGTCTGCTTGCCTTTCACACCATCACGCATGCTAGACTCCTCTGAAGCAGCGTCGGTAGGCTGGACCAGATGCCTCTTGACAATCTCGGGGTCCTCGTAGGCACCCGCACCGGCGTTCCGTGAGCGGGAGTCGAAAGATCCATAGGTTGTCATGGGCGTGCTCGAGAGCTGAGCGCCGGCAGCAGCAGGGGAGAGAGGTCGAGCTGGAGGAGTGGCAGAGCGCACAGGTGGTGTGCCATGCCTCGGTGGAGAGGCTCCGAGAGAGTTGGACAAGGCCGCAGCCAGAGCCGAGACGCCGGGACCTTGAACACTTGAAGGAGCGGCTCCAGCAAGGGGAGCGAGGCTGGCCGTCTCGCTGCCGTCGCCTAGCCTACTTGAGCTTCCGACGAAGCGACCGGTCTGGGGAGTGCCATATTGCTGGGACGGTACGGGCGATGCCAGTCTAGCGGTGGCGTCTGCTCGGGGTAGAGAGCCGAATTGTCGTGACGGGGAGTCAGCCCTAGGAATGCTGAGCGGATCCCTCGAAGGAGATGCCATGATTTTGCTTGATGAATCCGGTCGGGGACTGTCGAACGCCGGTATTCGATATATCGAGGAGGATCCAACCACTGCGTTGCAGGTTCCGAACTGGATCAACAACAGACAACAAAGTTAGCGACGTGCCATGGGTAGGAGAAGATGAGACGGAACCAGGGGACAAGCAGGAGCTAGGTGATGGGAAAGAGGTAGACTCGGTTCAAGTACGGGGAGAGTTTACCTGGACTCAGTCGTAAGACAGCTGACGAGATCAATTGCAGCGCACGGCTTGGGGGATGTGCGTTCGAAGCTGTTGCTACTAGGAACCCGTGATAAGGACGCCGCTTCTATGCGGGTCGGGTGACCTAATCTGGCAGGTCTGGAGAGTTTGTGGCTCACACAGATAGCGTCGGGTAGGTAAGGTAGTTCTACCTGCCTGCAAATCGATGAGGTACCTGGCGCTACCTGCTTGCTGCCTACCACTACCCAGGTACCCAATGGAAGGGCCTGTGGCGGGATGTGGTGTGTGCTGTGAGCAGCGCTGCCGAAACCCGTCGGGCTATGACAACGGACGGGACAGCCCAGGAGCTCTCTCGGGTTGCTCGCTCCATCCGCCATGCTGACCATGCCTCGCCCTGAAGGCATCATTGTGCCTGTGTTACCCGCTACGCTGCCCCAGGTGAGGGCGTGTCTCAGACATGGTTTGCCAGGCCTCCCAGGTTCCAGCGCTTGGTAACGGTACTCTTGAATCATCACATCGTTGGCCTTCCATGTCACGACTCACAGCAGCTTGTAAGCCTCTTCAGCCACCATACTGGAAGAGAAGATGCACTTTCATCACTTAAGTACCTACATCGCCGCAGCGAACTTCGGGTTCCCTACGACAGGGCGCCAAGGCCATTTCAACATTATCACACTGTATCTATTCATGTCTTCATCTCAGCGCTCATACTTTACTTTCCTTTTATGTATTCGGGTGAGCTCTTTGACCGGGAACTGCATATTCCACAGAACGCCAGGACCTGTTCTATTAAGCCCCCGGACCGGACCGGCTCGTATTGTCCGGCAGTCGCACGTCTGATTCAGCGCAGCAAAACAGCACAGCAAAAAATCTTCAGGACAGGTGGCTTTTCCATGATCGGCCATCCTCCGATCATCTCGAGACCTTTCAAACGCTTCAAAATGGATACGACTCCCAGTTTTCACTACAAATCAGCCGAGTATTTCGTCTTGCTTGCCAGCGCACACTACCAAAAAGCCAAGGTTCCTATCGGATCTTACCAGCTTAGGTAAGGCACAGGTCGACCGCCACACTAAGCGAAGGGTTCTCATTGGCTGCATGCACCTCCCGCCTCACTTGCTCGTCTTGCTCCTCCTGCTCCGACGGTGCAGTGAGAGACAGAGAGTGGGGGGCTAGCGCGCTCATCCTGGCGTGGGCTGCGTGCGATTTGGAGCCCCACCACGGGTGCTCTTCAGCGGCTCTCCACCTCCGCTCCATTCCAGTGGCCAGAACTTGAGAGTCTCGTCGATTGAGCCCGCGCATGTAGCGGCAACTGAGGCCCTGGGGGTTGGTTATCGCTGATTTCGCATCCCGTGCACCTGCACCCTTCACCCTTCACCTCCGACATTGAAAGCCCATTATCGAGTCATGAAGCAGAGATACTCGACACTCCCAAGCTGGCTGATAAGCGGCAAAGCAAGGCCACTCTGGTGACTGCTCACGGTACTCTGTACCAGCGGCCAATCCGGCCTATCCCATTGAAATCTCCGGCTTCCGGCTTGCGGCTTGCCGCTGTCATGCGCCTGAGTCAACACACTGTCTACTATGGGACCCTATGGTACACTATGGTACTATGTTCTATTTCGAAGGACGAACCCTGCCACGCCAGCATCGGATGGAATGTCGAGCCAGATGGCTGGCAGATGCCAGGCATTTGACACTTGACGCTATTCTCGTTGGCCAGTGATGCCCATCTGTGGCATGGAAGCTCACTCAGGTTTCGCGGGGGT
Source organism: Colletotrichum orchidophilum (assembly GCF_001831195.1). Lineage (NCBI taxonomy): Eukaryota > Fungi > Ascomycota > Sordariomycetes > Glomerellales > Glomerellaceae > Colletotrichum > Colletotrichum orchidophilum. The sequence continues at coordinate 160,531 of NW_019173039.1, forward strand.
TGGATGGGACAACCCGGCCAACGTACCCAACCCATACCAAGGTGCTACCTACCCAAAACCACTACCCAAAACCAACGAAATTGCATCTCGATTCTGCGGACTACCTGACTGCGTATCCGTACGGATACCACCTCCTCGCAATCCTTGGACAAAACGCTGTGCACAACCCGCAGTGCCACCACAGTGACCGCTTGTCACGTATTGGCGAACGCTCCGATCTGACCTCCGCTGCTGCATGACGTCGTTTCGTCTTCCTTCTTCGGCCTCTTGGTCTGCATCTCGCTGCCTCTCCCAGACTTTGATGCTTGGTTGTGTGAGTGGATCACCAACAAACACGGTTCGGCCGGCTGGAGCATATCGCAGCTTTCCAATCGGCACGCGGGGTATCGGAGAGGCTTGCATTGGATCGCCCCAGACATCCCTGGCTCGCAGAACGGTAAACCCTGAAAACGAGACGACAAGAAAGACGCGAGACATGCACCGCCGGGCCAGTTGGATGCCTGTGCGGCCCGCCGTCCTAGCCAGGCGATTCTCTTACTGGTCGCCGTCACCACCGCCGCAAGCCATCGTTCATCTACACTTGGACGCACTGGGGGATTGATTTGCCAGCCCAGTCCGACATTGCACACTGGTGCAATTGAGGGCGGGGACTTATATACTACACGCTCCCACACCGTTGTTGTTGGCCGAAGACAACCATCCCATCTCCGTCACTCAAGTTCGTCGAATCTTCTCGGCTCTCCATTGTGGTTCGACCCCGAGCAAAACGATCGCGGAGGCGGCGCATTTCCGTCCCCCTTTTTCCGGGAAGAGTTGCGGGTTAGCCTGCTGATTGCGAGTAACAACCCCCCCTCCCCTTTTCCGACCTTCACCATGGGCGGCGACGACAGACGACCGAGTCTCTCCAGCATGGAGCAGATTAGCACCAAGGCCAAATTGGGTGCGGTTTCGGGCGTCTATATCCCTGTCTGCCTCAACATCTTCAGCATTCTCATGTTCCTCCGTTTTGGTTGGATCCTCGGTCAAGTTGGACTTCTGGGCATGCTTGGTTCGTCAGCTAATAAAACAGACACTCTCATTCGTCTCAGCCCACACTAACAAAGCCACAGGACTACTGGTTACGGCTTACCTTGTAGACTTTTTGACAACTCTCTCTCTATCTGCTATAGCTTCAAATGGCGAAGTCAAGGGCGGAGGCGCCTACTACGTAATCTCGAGGTCTCTCGGCCCCGAGTTTGGCGGTTCCATCGGGATGCTCTTCTATCTCGCTCAGGTCCTCAATACCGCGCTCAACGTTGTTGGTCTAATTGACTGCATAAAGTTGAACGTCGGAGAATCTTTCCCCCAAGGCTACTGGACTGTCTACATGCTCCAAACCTTGGCTTTGCTGCTATGTGCTGGATTGTGCTTGGCCGGGAGCGGAATATTTGCCAAAGCCAGCAATGCGCTGCTTGTCATTTTGAGTCTCGCAATTATAAGCATTCCCATATCTGCCGCGTTGAAGTCTCCTTTTCGAGATAATGGACTTGGCGTGCGCTTCACCGGCTTTAGCATCGAAACACTGGTGGACAACTTTGCTCCCCATACAAAAGCCGACTCGTACAAGGGATTTGAAACTTTTCGAGAAGTCTTTGCCATCCTGTTTCCTGCCACGTCGGGAATCTTTGCTGGAGCTTCAATGTCTGGGGACTTGGTAAATCCCAGCAAAGACATCCCGAAAGGGACTCTCTGGGCGATGATGACCACCTTCATTGCATACCTGGTCGTAGTCTTCTCCATGGCTTCCACCACAACGCATGCTTCATTTATCAACAACACCAACATTATCTCGGTCACAAGCTTGTCTCCGCCTCTGATCCTCGCCGGAGAGTGCGCCGTCACCTTCTTCTCCGCTGTGATGGGACTTATTGGTGCTGCCAAGCTCATGCAGGCCCTGGCGAGGGATAAGTTGCTTCCTGGTCTTCTGCCATTTTCACGAGGGACGAAGAGGGCCGATGAACCAATTCAAGCCATTATTCTCACATACGCACTTGCCCAGATTGCCATGTTTGCCAATCTGAACCAGATCGCGACTTTGATATCCATGGGCTACCAGGTGAGCACCCGCCTACTCAGTCCAGATAAGTGAGTGTTGGACTGACACAGAGTAGATGACGTTCTTCGTCATGAATCTGGCATGTTTTCTACTCAAGATAGGGTCGGCTCCCAACTTCCGGCCTGCATTCAAGTTCTTCAGCTGGGAAACAGCTTTCGCCGGTAGCATCATGTCTGCAGCGGCCATGTTCTTCATCGACCAGACTTATGCGGCTACTGCAGTCTGCTTACTCGTCTTCCTTTTCTCCCTGATCCACTATCTCAGTCCGCCGAAGCGATGGGGCGATGTCTCGCAGAACCTCATTTACCACCAAGTGAGGAAGTATTTGTTGCGACTACGGCCTGAGCATATTAAATTCTGGAGACCCCAAATCATTTTACTCATCAACAATCCTAGGAGTCAAACTAGGTTGATTCAATTCTGCAATTCTGTAAAGAAAGGGGGTCTCTATATTCTTGGCCACGTCATTGTGACCGACGATTTTAGTAGCGGTGTTCATGAGGCAAGGCTCCAACAGGCGGCATGGACAAAGTACATCTCGGAGTTTTCCCGGATCAAGGCTTTTGTGCAGCTGACGATGTCCCCGACCATCACCTGGGGTATTCGAAACTTGATTTTGTCAGCCGGGCTGGGGGGTATGCGTCCAAACATCGCCGTGATGGGCTTTTACAACATGGACGAGCTCAGAGATTCTCGCCCTTCTTTCCAAGTTCCGAAAGCTCCTAGCTCGTCAAATACGAACGCCCGCCCTCAGGCAAAAGCCAAAGAAAGGAACCCCCGCAGAAGACGAGGCGACACATCCGCACGCCTGATGGAAGGTATTCTGCCTACAGATGTGATGAAGACAGAAGGGATGATGAGTGTGACAAATTACATGACCATGTTGGAGGATCTCGCTTTGAGGTACAAACTCAATGTTGCGATTGGCAAAGGCTTCGAAAATCTGGAAACGCCGCGCAAGGACAAGGCCAACATCAAGAGATATCTCGACCTCTGGCCGATACAGATGTCAGCAGAAGTTTTGTCAGATGGGAAAAGCGTCTTGACAACCAACTTCGACACATGTGAGGCAGATTTGTTCCTCAATCAGGATTTCACTAACACATCTGCAGATACTTTGATTCTCCAACTCGGCTACATCCTCTACAGCGTGCCGACATGGCACAAACTCTACGATATTCGCGTACTGGTGTTTGTGGAGTACGAGAGTGAAGTGGAAGAAGAGCGGGCGCGTGTCAAGGCATTGCTAGACAAGTTGAGGATCGAGGCCGAAGTCATCGTATTCTGGCTTGCTTCCGGGCAGCTGAACACCTATGAGTTGATTATTAACGGCCAAAGCAACGACCTCGAGTCTCAGATCATGGTTCACGATATACTGAAAGATGAAGAGTGGTGGAATGACCTCCAGAGATTTCGAGGTCGCGAGCCAAATTTGAACTCGACCGAAGAGCTCACATCTTTTGCGAACATCATCGAGTCGACGGCAGGACGGCCTGGTGTATTTAACCCCCATGTGTCGCTCGACGACATTGAAAGTGGACGGCGACCAAGTTTGGTGCACTTTGGGGAATTGCCGAAGAAGCCGACGGTTTCGAAGCTGTCCCGCCTTGGCGTCAGTGTTGGAATTCACACGTCTCACCTGGGAGATGAGGTCTTCGAAGACGACTCTGGCTCCGACGGTGAGATGAGTGGTCAAGAACAGCAGCCATCGTGCCTTGATTCCGATTCCGATTTCGAACCCGGCAGCAGTGATTATAGCGAGGACGAAACGCCAGACGCGGACGCCCCTAGACGACCGTTGTTACTTGGGCGAGGGCGAGAGCGAGGGCGAAGCCGAAGCCAGAGCGATGACCTGCTAACAAGCCCGTCTAAACAAAAAAGAAGCAAATCGAACAAAAGCGCTGCACCGGCAGCATCCTATGGCACGATGATTTCACAAGCTCGGTCTGAAGGGCAGGCGGGCCCAAGCCATGTGGGCAGAATTGAAAACGTGTCGGCACCCCCAACTCCATTAGAACGACCTGTGCTCGATCGCAAAATATCTGCTCGTTCCATGGGTGGATTCAGGTCAGCGGGCATCAATACTTACGATGCGACTTCGGGAAGCGTATCTGGAATGGCGACCCCAGCAAGGCCGACCCTCTCTCGACAATCATCAGCAGTGCGATTCTCAAGTCGCCCAATGCCAGAAACGAGAACAGACGTGGAGGGCACGTCGGGTCCAACAATCATGTTTGCAGACACCACCGAGGAAGAGACGCCGCGTGCGGAACAACCCGCATTCTCAAGCCAGTCCTCTGCTGGACGGTTTTCCAGTCGGCCAGTGCCCGAGATGACGGTGACGGCGGCTGAAGAGTTTGAGCCAAACATTACGTTTGCGGAACCCTCTTGCAGATCGCGCAAAGCTTCCGTCGCGTCTACTGCCGATCTGGGTGACGTCCACATGAACATGGCGGAGCTTGTGGGACGCTACAGATTAGACTCGAGAGCTGATGGAGACGGGCTCGGCTCGCCTTATTCAACACAAGGCATCTCGCTCTCGTTTAACGATTTGCCATCGCGGGCGCAACATGTCATCCTCAATGAGCTGATGCGACAAAACAGCAAAGATACTGCCGTCATGTTCACCACGTTGCCCGTGCCCACCGAAGGAACTTGCCAGGATGAGCTGGCGAGCGTACAGTATCTATCGGACGTTGAGGTCCTCTGCCACGAGCTCCCTCCCGTCATGTTGGTCCTGAGTAATAACATGACGGTCACGGTTGGGCTATAGTCTATAGTCAGAGTGAGAGTGGGGCAATGTCTCAAAACCTGCGAGGGAGAATATGATAAGGTCAAAAACTACGGATACGCGGGGGGGTTATTCATACTTTGGCGTTGTTTTTTTGAGTGTCGGGGATCATCATCCGGACAAAGGAATGGGGTGGTAAACTCTTTCGGCCTGGCCACATTCCTCGGTGTCTTTGGCTGAAATGACAAGCTATTCAACGAAGCATTCTTTGTCTGCCAGTGGCCGGACCATGATGGGCTTTCGCCGGCAACCTTTACAAAGAGGTTCCCTCGACGGTGCATAAGCATCTTGAACTCTAGCCATCCAGGTTTTTTTTCTAACCTTGCCAAGAGGAGCCTTTTCCCCTGAGTCTCTTTGAAGCCATGGACATTAAACACGCGGCCCCGCCGGCAATGCCCTCCTCATGGACAATCCCGCAGACAGTCAATATGAATGATCATGGAAGGAAATCGACTTGGACCACGCCATTGTCGCCATATCTGAGGGGCCTCAAGATAAAAAACCTCATGACGTCCCCCAAATCACCAAAGTCACCAAAGTCACCTAAACCCCCAAAGTCGCCGAGGTTCCCTCTGTCGCCCACATCACCCAGAAATCTACCGCCGAAGCTTCTGGACGAGGACTCGTCTTTTCGAATTATACATACGCCCGACAGGCCAGACCGGCCAATTTCAAGGAGGGCCATTCCGAATGACGAGCAGTGCATGGAATTCCTCATGTCGCTGCAGAGACAGGAGGAACACAAAAGGGGAGGCGTCAAGACTGGCCTCAAGATGTGGCCGTACCCAGAGGAGCAGGAGGCCGAGGACCGCAGGTATCTCCGGAGCGTGAGGGTTGAGAGCGTGCACTTGGAAGAAGCCCGCCTGGCAAGGACCAACTCTTCTGGCCCGGCGAGGGTCGTGGAAGTAGGCAGAAGCTCGACCAAGTCGACAACAGCATCACGGCGGTCATACCACACAAGAACATCCAGTGTCAGCGATGCAGAGGATGTCGACGACGAGCCCCGGCGCAGACCTAAAATGGCCGTCAACGATCCCCCCCTCTCTCCACCGCCTACCCTATCCCGCAGTCAATCACGGCTAAGCTTTTACACCCCGAAAGCAAACACATCCCGCTGGTCCGATGACAGCATTGAATCCCTCTTCTCGTCGAGAGACATCGACTCGCCGTGCCCCCAGCGAGTTACTGTCCGCTCATCTTCCGAAGCGCTGTCTCCCACGGTATTTGGGGACGAGTCGGTCGGCTCCTCTTCGCCTTCTCTCCTGACACCAGTGAAAGACCGGCCAGCGACGCCGTTCACAGACCCCCGCCTCCGGGCAACGTCCGATCCGATGACCCCTCCACCGTCAGATCACATCGTTCACCAGATGAACATAAGTCCAGAGCCGGTACCGAGAAAATACTCGTGGCGATCGTCCAAGGACACCATTCTTAATACGGGGGCCCCAATATCAAGATTTCAGTCGTGGCTACCAGAGGCGCGGCCGGAAGAGGTGACTGAGAATGACAAGCAGCAGCAACAGCAGTCTGAGCCGGACGTCTATGGCGACTGGGCGGACTATTACTTTGAGGATGGCAATTTCTGGGACGACTATTCGGATGGTGATGACGAAGGAGACGAGACAAAAGTAGAGGAAGAGGAGGATTCTCTCGCCGTGGAGAAGGGGGAGCAAGATTTTGGCGAGAAGGAGCGAGAAAAAGAAAACAGTGAGAAAGGCCAAAAGGACCGCCTTCGAGTCGATGACGAGCAGGTTTATCCGCGCTACGAGAGTTTCATTAAGGATTACAAGAACAACGTCATGAATACAACGGTTATGCAGGAGTGAATACCTTTTCCAGGTTATTTTCGGTTTGGCTTCGGGGAGTTTTACGGACGGGACGATATCCCATTGCCAGGGGTTTGGGACACTGTAGCAGTATTGTACGACCTTGAGGTCTTAGTCGCGATTACCCACTCGTTATTTTGAAAACAGAGAGCGTTGATGATTTGTTATCTCGTTGGGTGTCGATGATATTTGCTTACAGTGCCATCGATCTATAATGATCTTCACGTTACATTACATCGCTCGACTGGACTGACAACCTGGGAAAAAACCTGATTAAACTACCTAAGTAGGACTAAGCGTAAAAACCCCCCATGCGGAATAACTGAGGCCGGTCGTCGAATAGTCGTTGGTAAGATGATAATTACATCGCTCAACTTCCGGTAAGTACAATGTAAGGCGAGGCGAATTTGGCCAATACTCAATGCTGATATCCTTCCAACTAAACCGACAGCCATCTTTCTTGCTCGCTCGCTCCATAAACCCCAATCTCGATTACTCCGACGACGGACGAAACCAAACAAAGGTAACAAAGTCTGCTTCGGTCATGTCGACAACCTCGAAAAAGATTTTTATTTTTATTTTATTACTTGGATTGAGGACGATGGGGCTTGTCGGGGTCCTTCCAGTCGTCGGGGCGTTCGATGCCAGGGCGGCACGCCACCCTGCTCATGTCGTGCCAGTGCCTAGTCGGGATGCACTGTCCAGGCGGGATGCCGCCCTTCCTGCGCGCCTCTTCGCAGAACCTCCAGTGCTCGAGGGCCGTCTTGCACATGACGAGCGCGGGATTCCGGCAGCACTTGCGGCGCATGAGCTCCCAGTACTTGGCGTTGGCGTTGGCGTGGTCGACGAGGCAGAGGAGGGCGACGAGGAGGATGACGAGGGGGGGAATTTTGACGTTCATCTTGACGGCTTGGTTTGTGGTGTTTTGTGACGGTGGTGTTGGTTGGTTTCTTTTCTTTCCGTTTCTTCGTTCTGGGGGGTCGGGGGCTGGATGGTTGGTTTGTTCAGGACTGAGGTATTGTTTGGTTTGATCTCGCAATGAATTGCTTTGTGAACCGATAAATCAGAGCTATTTCCAGTAGATGAAGAGTCAAAGAAGGAGAACTAGGTGGTTCCTTATACGCACAGGAGACGCCTTCGGAGATAGATCCAGAAGCTGTGTCTGGTACCTATCTTAGGTAGGCCAAGGTAGGCGAGACCTATGGATATGGAGAAGTGGTTCTTCAACCTTGAGAGCACCAACACAGAGAATGAGACCATCCAGGAATCCCGCATGGCAAGAATTCGGACCTCTGTGGTTGAGGCTTCTTCGCCACTGACGGTGTAAGTCCAAGTCAGGCACTGGAGAGTATATTCACTCCGTCCACGAACATCCACGAGAGAAAGAAGACAGATCATTCATCCGTGGAAATATTTATGCTGGGACTGACCAGACACTCCACTAGACAAACTGACATTTGGTCCATTACCCCAGGTTTCCAGATACTGACGATGGCTTCAGGCATTCAACAAGCTTGGCTTCGGTGTATCCAGCTCGGTATGGCCCAAGCTCCAAGCTCACTCCCCCCAAAAAGGCTTCAACTGGCACCTGGTTTACCCTTCCAACTTCCTCCCACAAACTTCGTCTCATCTACAAATTCCCTCACGCCGTCTAGTCATCGTCCCCTCCATGACGCGCAATGCAGTGAGTCAGCGGCCGGAGAAAACACAGAAAGTAAGCGTTGCACCGCGGCACAACGGGTAAGGTAGATGCCTCGCCTACCTCCCAGCCTCTTCCGCCGCGCCCACGCCATCTCCCCACACGCCGTCGCCCTTCTACCGGCATGCCGCGACATCCCCTCCGCGGTGACCGAGCTCCGCTGGATCAGGTCGCACGTCGCCAGCAACCCTGCGTCGGCGGCGGCCACCACCAACGGTAGGCGATCGCCATCAAAGGTGCTGTCCGGGCAGGATGAGGAAGCCCGCGTCGCACGCCTCTGCGCAAAACGCGGCCGCGGCGTGCCGCTGCAGTACGTCCTCGGCTCCCAGCCGTTCGGAGCGCTCGACATCAAATGCCGGCCCGGCGTGCTCGCCCCGCGCGCCGAGACGGAGGCGTATGCGCTGCACCTGACCGAGATGATCACGCGTGGCCGTCTGCCGGGGTTTGAGAGCAGAGAGCTGCGGGTCGTGGACTTTTGTACAGGCACTGGGTGCATTGCGCTTTCGCTGTACGAGCGTCTTACACCATGGGCGAAGAAGCTTAGTATCACGGGCGTCGACGTATCGCCCGTCGCCGTCAACCTCTCGCGAGAGAACTTGCGGCGCAACGTGGCTGCCGGTTGCTTGATTCCACCTGCTCTTGGCAAGGAGGTGTCCTTCCGAAAAGCAGACGTCTTTCAGGAGACTGATATGCAGTCGCTTCAACGGTGCGACGTGCTAGTGTCCAACCCGCCGTACATATCACGCGAGGTGTGGACGTATGGCCAGGGCCAGATGGGCTACTCAGTTCGAAAGTACGAGCCGAAGCTCGCCCTGGTACCGGGGGATACGGCACCGGCGTATGATGGATGTGACCATGCCGACGTCTTTTACGCGAGGCTGCTGGATATAGGAAGCCGGCTACGGCCACGAGTACTACTATTCGAGGTGGGAGACGAGGAGCAGGCTCTTAGGGTGGTGAAACTCGTCAGACGCAACGACTTTACGAGACATGCGTCATGCGAGATCTGGAGGGACTGGCCAGACTTGCCACCCGAAGAGGAGGAAGCAGAATCATTCAATGTAGGTGGGGAGATGATTGCGGTCAAAGGTAGCGGGAATGTACGGTCAGTCCTTATTTGTCTGTGAGACACGGAGTTTCATAGAGCTTAGACATACCTTCGCGTTGATTACACCAATCCACATCAAAAACGTGTCCAGGGCTTTGCACACGTTACAAGGGAGAGAGAGAGAGGTATTATTGATCGCCGCATTCGCAGTCATTGAACAAATTAGGTCAAAATAGTCCTCATCAAGTCAGATTTACCAAAAGAAAAATTGAATAAAAGAAATACTGCCCAGAGGCGGATTCGAACCGCCGTCAACACGGATCGCTGTATAGAAGAACCACAACGTATCATCCTAACCAACTAGACGATCTGGGCCAGTGGTTATTGATAAGGCACCCCGTCGGAAGCAAATCTAAGTAGGGTTGTGGCGTGGGAGACAAGATTTCGTGACTGTCTAGCGCAACACGCTCGCTATTTCCCCCAATTTTCCAGCGACTTTCCAGCGGGCACATCTAGCGAGCACAAGGGTAATAACCACTGGACTTCGATGCGTAGCAAACTCCCCGTTCCTCCAATTCGCCGCTGAAAGAAAGCAAAGCATGTGATCACCAAGGCCTTGGATTTCATTATACAAGGAGGGAATAAGGGGCACAATCATGTATGAAGTTATTTCCCGCGAGGAATTAACGGTGTTTCCTTGCTAATTACAAAGAGACACCATGTCTGTGCTTTCCGACCGGTCAGCTGGACCCTGTGCGCCGCAAAATATCGAGCTCAGACAACTGGGGTCCAGATGGCGCAAACACACATTCCAACCATGAGCTTGATCATCAACGTCGGATGCGCGCGCGAGAGCACAGATCACTTTACACGTGTGTTGCCGGCGGCATTCCTTGGATCCAATGATCCGGACGGTTCCTGAAATGGAACAAAAAAGGGTTTCCCTTGCAAGCCACGCAAAGAACTGCGCGTCTTCGAGCGGCACACGTGCCTTGCCGCCGTGATTCTCTGGAATGGAGTCGGGGCGGCACCGGGAACGGGTCCAGCTGTCTTGACCGGAATGCTTGACGGGTTGATCAACTTCTGCCAATCTTCACGGCGCTTGAGGTTCTTGCGCGTTGGCTTGAATGGAAAAGCGTACGCGTGCAAGAGCTGCTGTGGCATATCCTACCTAGTGGACGAATTCCTTCTTGATTGGTTCGAGAACATTTTCAACTTTTTAAGGCCACGCGGGTGCTGTTGCAGTACGGGTTTTTCGTGGCAATTTGATGTGTGGGTAGCTACTAGATGGCTCAAGAGGTTCTTCTTCAGCTGTGGGAAGTTGGGAACAGACCAAGGTAGGGTGCTAGGATCAAGATTTCGGCTATCTTGTCATGCCGAATCAGGTCGGGGACGCCGTATCTTATCCGGCATCAGCTTCGGGCGGGGTTTACCTTCGGTTGTTTCTCCGAGTCGCGCTCACATCAATGATCAAGTGTTCTCGAGACATGGCATCAAATGAGCACGTTATCAAGCCATCATCGCGAGCCTTGGCGAACCTAAAGTCGGGAAGCTTCATCGACTTGGAAAATGAAGCCAGCAAGCTCCCGCAGTACGACCCGGCTACGTGCCCGGGTGGAGTAATTGATCTCTCCGGCGCCATCAATGGTCTCATGGATGATATGCTGGCGGAGGAGATGAACCAATTTTCCAAGACGTATGACTTTACAAAAGGCACGAGTAGCCCGTATCTCGATTGAAGGTCGGAACTGACAAGATCTGCAGCAACTCGATATGGGGACGTTATGGGACCCAAAGGTGAACACCAAATGTCTTTCTTCCATGATATTCATACTGTTTGCTGATGGCAACTTAATAGAGCTAGCTGGGGCAATGAGCGGGTTCGTCAATCGCTATTTTAGCCCAGCGCGCCCAGTCAGATCTGATGATATACTGGTCACCAACGGTGTGACCTCACTCATTGATATGATGGCATTCGGAATGTGCGATCCAGGCGAGGGTATCATGGTCATCACTCCAACTTACATGATGTTCCCCCACGACTTGTGTGCCAGAGCAGGCGTCAGCCTGATCAAAGTCAACCCTGACCCTATCGAGAGCCAGTTCGACGCGCAATCTGCCCCTGAACTCATCAAAGTGTTGTCCGGAGCATACGCCGCAGCCCTGAAAGACGGCATCATCCCCAAAGCTCTCCTCCTCTGTAACCCAAGCAACCCGTGCGGCCAGACCTACCCACGCACCATCCTCGTCGAGATCGCAAGATTCTGCGGGCAGAAGAACATGCACCTCCTATCCGACGAGATCTACGCCATGTCAACTTTCACCGCAGCGCCGGGTGCAGTTGGACAGGCACTTCCTCCGTTCACCTCCGTGCTGAGTATACGGGACGACCCGCCGCGCGGTGTGTTCGCGGAGAATATCCACTGCATGTACGGCGCCAGCAAAGACTTTGGCTGCGGCGGCCTGCGGCTCGGGTTCCTCGTGACCCGGAATGAGCCACTTTGGCGGTCTTTGAGGAGGCTGGTGCTGTTTACTTGGGTCTCGAATTTCTCGACTGCGTTCTTCACGCACTTCTTGCTGGATGAAGATGCCGTCGGGAGATACTTGACGACATACCGAGAAAGGCTTGCGAAGCAGTACACGGTCACTGAACAGGCTTTGAGGGAGAACGGAATCCCCTTTAGCCCGGCCAATAGTGGAGTGTTCGTTTTCATCAAACTGACAGGTTGGTTGGATCATGTCGAAGACTTGGTCGGATTCGACGGGAGCCGCGAGATGAGACTCTGTCGATATCTTTTGAATGAAGCAGGTGTCTTCCTCAGTCCTGGAGAGGTGGGCTCTTCCCTGAAAGCTCGGCTTATATTCCAACAAGAAGTACTGACGCCCACCCAGCTCTCGCTTTCGACCGTCCCGGGTTGCTTCAGATTGGTATACACTGGCACACGGGAAGCAGTTTTTCTAGCCGTCAGCCGAATAGCAACTGCGCTGGCAGAGCTAAAAAGCCGCCCCAGGTCGCAGTCTTCTTGGTCCACGGTGGGTGGCTACAACACGAAGAGCCTAGATGGGGAGAGACAGGCGGGAAGGAATTCCATGAGGGTATCGCGACGAATATCGCTTGCGCGTTTCATACTCTGCCGCACTGCAGAATAACTCAATAATTTATTTCTTTGCCAAGGAGAGTAGATACTCTGATGTCAATCGATCAGAAGGGCCACATCGGGCAAAATGAAAGAATGGCAAAAGAATTGACCAGCCTGGGGGTCGAACCCAGAATCTCCTGATAACACAACGAGTCGTAGTCAGACGCCTTGCCATTGGGCCAACCGGCCATTGATGAAAATGAGAGCAGAAACTAGCAACTATCAATGCTTAGACCAAGAGTGGGAAGCTCGAACTCCGAGTTCAGAACCTAAAGCCGTATATGTTTCTGGTTTGAAAAAGACAGGATGGATTTTTCTGTATTCTTTCCGTGTTCTCTTTACTGGCAATTCTGGGCGTGTGGCCGACGTGAAGAAGACTTTGGTGTTTGCGAAACAACATTGGTAGCTGTCTCTGTGGGTACCGAATATGCACTAAAGCGATCCACTCAGACGGGCACTTGCTCACTGGTACGACAAGATGATCAATCTTGATCCTTAACGAGAGGGAGCAAATATGGGAGCAGTGTAATTTGAAACCGTCCCTTCGACCAGAAATGAACTACCCGTAGTTATATGGGCAAATATACTCGGTGATGGGCACATTTGCGACCTTTCATGATGTCGTTTCCTGACAAACCGGTCGCTCACTTGCTCGGCTCAAATGGTGAGTTACATGCTTTGCAATGAGATTGACAAGTTGGAAAAAGAGTTCCATTTCGGTTTCTCAGCACCGTTCTGTACCAGATACAGAGGGTCCGAAGGCTAAACTTGACCAGGACCTGTCCATGCTGTCTCGTATTCAGCCTCTCCGGGAACATACATCCTCACCGGCTCAGCAGACCGCAACATCAGACTATACAACCCGGCGTCCCAAGACCTGCCCCCGCGCTACGGCTCAGCCATCAATAATAACAAGACACCGGGGACCACCAAGCCCGCCGTGCCGGAAGGCCGTCTCATCCAGACCTACGCCGCCCACGGCTACGAGGTCCTCGACCTCTCCGTCTCCTCCGACAACGAGCGCTTCGCCTCCGTCGGCGGCGACCGCGCCGTCTTCCTCTGGGACGTCGCCACGGCCAAGACGATCCGCCGCTTCGGCGGAAACGCGCATGGCCACACGGCGCGCGTGAACTGCGTCTCATTCGCGGGTGACGGCGACTCACTCGTCATCTCGGGAGGCTTTGACACAAGCGTGCGCGTGTGGGACGCCAAGTCCAACTCGGCAAAGCCGGTGCAGGTCTTGGACGAGGCCAAGGACGCGATCACGGCGCTCGCGGTGAGGGACGCGGAGGTCATTGCGGGGAGCGTCGATGGGAGGGTGAGAAGCTACGACGTTCGGATGGGACGGTGCGTGACGGATGTCATCGGGGCGAGCGTGACGAGTCTCAGGCTCACGCGGGATGGGAAGGCCATGTTGGTCGGGTCCTTGGACAGCAAGATCCGACTGATGGACCGGGAGAGCGGGACGTGTTTGAAGACGTACGCGGATGCCGGTTGGAGAAACGAAGAGTTGCGCGTGCAGGCCGTCCTCGGCAGCAAGGAAAAGTATGTCATTGCAGGTGATGAGCTTACGGCCGGTACGGGACCTGCAGGCTTGAACGGCGATGGTAAAATATGGGCGTGGGATCTCATGACGGGCAAACTGGTCGCGACGGTCCGAGTGCCATGTCCAGAGGGTTTTGAGCCCAAGAAGAAAATGCTAGGCAAAGATGGCAAGGAAAAGGAGAGGAGCAACGTCATCAGCTGCGTAGCCTGGAGGAACGACGGATGGGGAGATCAATTCTGCGTCGGCGGCACTTCGGGAGTAGCCACTGTCTTTGGTTCACTCTGAAAGCCATTAACGAAGCATCGCTATGATTGGTAGTAGCAATGATGAGGTATCGTCATTCCGGACGTTCATGTATCTAACAAAATCTTCCAAATCATACAGAGTCATGTCCGTCTCTGACCCCGTGGTACTCTACACACGTGGATGTTCCGTAGACGCCTAACACCAATGTACCCAGATGCTTCCCTGGAAATCCCCAATCAGTGCCAACCAAAAATTACACAGAACAGCGATCGTGCTTTGAAACCACATCGTTTGATCAGTCCATGCCGACGTATTTGAACCAATTCGGGCGGCAGTCTTCCTTGTGCAGCCAGGCCTCGCCGTCAGTGAAGCGGCCCGTCACACAGCCCTTGCACTTGTTGGAGTTGGGGCAGTTGAAGAAGGGAATGTGTTGGTACCCAATATCACGAAACCTGGCGCAAAAGTTAGTTTGCTATGCCCTCGCATGAAGCTTGATGAAGCTTGGCAGAACTTACCAGTGGATCCTGGACTTGTCCTCAAAAAGACCCAAAGCAATGCTGTGAACAGGAGCATCGCCCCATCTCTCGTAGTAGAAACCTCCAGCGCGATCCAGATGTTGAAAGTAGTCCTCGTATGCTTGGCTCCGCCAGAAGTCAATATCGGCGATTTCAAAATTGCTCCAGAAGTGACAGGTAGAGTAGCCGTTCGCATCAACGTTGTGCTCGGGACGACCAGCCTTATCTGTGAGCCAGTCCATAGCGTTGTTCTCGTGGAGGTATTCGGGGTGCTGGGCGAGGAACTTCCTGGTCTCGGGCCACAACGTCGGGATGGACTTGGGCGCATCGTACAGGTTGACGGTGAAACCATATGTCTTGTTGTTGTCCTGCATGTATCGGAAGACGTCGTAATCAACGTCGCAAAAGAAGTGAACCTTGGGCTCAACGCGCCAGTAGTACTTGGTGTGCTGCAAGGCCGGGTGCTTGTAGAACATGCCACTGTTCCAGCGGCACATCGAGTGGTACGAAACCTTATCGGCATATTGAATGCCGTCTTCCTTGAGAATCTTGACAGATTCTTCGTACAGGTCTTTGTTGATCCACGAGGGCATCTCCCAGTGCTCTTTGGGGATGAGTTCTACCAAATTTGATCAGCGCCAGAGCTGTGCGAGGGAACGTCGCAAAAGCTTACCGTATCTACACTCAGCCTTGGTGGCCGCTTGAGTCCTCCTCTTGAACTCTTCGCTAAAGGGAACCTCGTTGAAGAATGTCCAAGGGTAGTTGAATTTGTGGTTCCAGGTTCTCTCGAGGTCGGCCATTGACTGGATCATTCCATCCAGCTCCTCGTTTCTCACCAGCGCCAGCAGAGTTGCGTTGATGCGAGCAGAGTCTTCGATGCCAGGGGCATACTTGTCGGAGACATAGGTAAGAACACCTTGAGGTTCGCCGGTAGCTGTGAAGAGACACTAGTGTTAGCTTTCTGTGCGATGGCTTTGCAGCAATTGCAGGCACAACTCACGATCGAGGTTGGGGTCGCGTCCGTTCTCATAGCGCTCAGGCTTCTGGGGTATCGGCCTTTCAGGACCAAAAATCTGATAAAGGAAGAAGCACCAGAGCATCACGGCGGCTAAGGCCAGAGCTCGAACTGGCCGGGCGATCGCCATCTTGGACGATGGATTGGAAGCAAGCTAGCGATCGTGGGAAGGACGCGGGAGTGCGAGATATCTCGAACCGTCAAGCGATGTCAAGTTCGACGTTCGCGCAAATAGTCAACGGCTAGCGGAAAAGCCAGGTCGTCGAAGTCGATCGAGTAGTGGGAATTTCTCGGTCGCGGCTCGTGCCGTCGGTTTTTGAGGGCCGTTCGGTGGTGTGGAAGGGAGGTTTGTTGACCGCTAGGCCAGATTGAAAGTGACGCGTAAAAAATCGGAAAAGGGGCGTCGATGGCAGTTGTCCCAGGCCGTTGGTTGCTGGAGGCTGATGTCACCCCTCGAAATTTGCCAATTAGCGTCTTGCATTGGGAGAACCAAGGACCTATGGGCGCTTTGTCCAGCTGTCTGATCCCTGTAATCCGCGATAAGCAGGAGCAGTACCCCCGCGCCCCTCCATCCAGCATGCTAACTCCACAGCAAATGGCTGTCGCGTGTGCTTGCGACAGACATCTTTACAACGCGTCTCTTCACGATGCTGGTAAATTAGCTCAATGCCGACACATCACCCCCCCTGACTCTCATGACCTGATCTTGAAGTCCTTCGCCAGTGATCTGGCTAACTCGGCACACAATGGCTTTCGCTGCAAAGCTCGGCGCCTTGACTGACGAGCTGGTCGAGGTCATCACATCGACACCGGACAAGGTGGGAGACGGTTCATCCCATCTTGCATTAGCATAGACGATGCAATGCAGCTCGGCCCGTCGCTAACACCAAGGACAGCACATCGGTCTGGAGCGCTACAATCTGTTGCGCGAGTCCTCACATCGTAGTCTCAAATACCACAACTTCCTGCGCACCAATCAGTTCGATGTCAATAATCAGCTGGTTGGCCTGGAGGAGCGATTCAGGATCCACCATCGAGAAGCCTTGGCGGATGCCTTCAAGGAGCGGCTCGATGCGTTGTCGCAAATCCGAACGAAGTGGCATCCCGACATCCTTCATTTCCTACTCGAGCTTGCCGACAAACCAACACAAAAAACGCGACTCAGTGACCTAGAACTCCTCAAAGAACCCGAGAATGAACCCGAGCCGCCGCTTAGATGGGAAGACATCGCGAAAGAGGATGGATGGCACGAGGATGCCGACATATGGAAGTCCATCGACTATAGCGATCACTCGGGCGATGAATATGGCGAGACCAAGTCAGAGATATCAAGTGAATCGGACGAAACATCTCTCTCAACTCTAGATACCTTGGTCTGCAGGAAACCGGAGGACTTTGAGATTGCCTCCTCTGACGAGGTAGCCCTCAAGGTTGTTCAGGATAGCCAGGCTTGGAGGACAGAAGGCAAGAAGACTACGTCTTCAACCAGACCTCACAAGGTCGCTATTACAGAGTTTCAGGCGATGAGAGAGGCCCTCTTCATGCTGCAAGGCCTGCCCACAACATTATTCCAGAAAGACGGCCTTCCCAACCCTGCGTACCAGATATCCAGTCTTGAATGGGATACGTACAAAGCACTCGTGAGCTGTTTCGCAGAGAGTGGACGTCAGATTTCTCAGATACGGACTTTCTCGAAGAGAGCTCAAACGGCGCCTCTCTTCCAGGTTTTCCGTGATAATGTCATTGCCAGTCTGCAGTCATTTGACAAGAGATTGTCCCATGTCGAGGGTAATCTGGCAGTAGCGCGGGAAGACACGGTCATCAGCATGGCCGCAATTCTGGAGGAGCTCCGACCACAAATGGAACCCCTGAGATCTCTCTCAGAGATTGTGAGGCAGCTCTACGATCCTGTTAATGGCGGTGCGTTCCGCTTTTTGGAGCTCCTTTATGACGAGATTAGCAGAGCCCAATTGTCAGGTCGCGATTCCACCTACGACTTCCTGGGACGAATATTCTTCAACTGTTTTCAAGTCTATCTCCGACCAATTCGACTTTGGATGTCAGAGGGACAACTCGTGCCAGGAGATAAGATTTTTTTCGTTTCTGAGTCGTCAACCCAAGTTCCACTCCGTCAGGTCTGGCAAGAACAATTCAAGATGAGGCGAACGTCAGACGGTGTCTTGCATGCGCCCAGCTTCCTTCAGCCAAGCGTTGGCAAAATTTTCACGGCTGGCAAAAGTATTGTCGTCCTCAAACATCTGGGGAAATTCGATTCACTACGTGAACTTTGGGACGATCGCGAGCCACCTTTAACATTCGACGCGGTCTGCCTGCCGGGCCTGGAACTTGTGCCATTCCCTGAGCTTTTCACATCGGCATTCACTCTATGGATGCAGAGCAAATACCACGCAACCTCGGAAACTCTCAAACAAACGCTCTTCGATTCTTGCAACCTCGAGGCGAACATTGGGGCACTGCAGCACCTCTTCTTCATGGCCGATGGAGCTGCAGCTGATGAATTTTGCAAGGGTGTTTTTGCCCGGCTAGACGCTCTCAGGCCCGATTGGCATGACCGATACTCCTTGACAGGCTTGGCTCAGGAGGCATTCTCATCACGAGTTGATACCACCCGGCTGTTCGTCACTGTCCGGCTCGAAGGCCAGAAGAAATCTGTCGTAGCTGGTCGCGATCTCATCCGAACAGCCTTGCCAGAAATTGCTCTCCAGTATCGTCTTTCCTGGCCAGTGCAACTTGTTGTCACTGAAGACACAAGTGCCCAATATCAAGCAGTTTTTACACTACTCATGCAAATCAGACGCGCCATCGGCCTCATCCAACGCAACCGGATCCTCGATGAGCTTGCTTCCAGGAGCGATATTTGGGGTAGCAAAGCGCTGTACTATTTGCTCCGCTCGAAGCTGATGTGGTTTTGCAACTGCATTCAGACCTACCTCGCAACATTGGTTCTGGCCCCTTACACAGAATCCCTCCGCTGGAAATTGCGGGAGGCCTATGATGTAGATGCCATGATCAGTCTGCACGAAGCCTTCGTCAAGCAAGTTGTCGATGCAGCATGTCTCGGCAGAAAACTGGATCCCATACGCGGTGGCATCCTGGATATTATGGACTTGGCTGCGAAACTTGAAGATGCGCAAAGCGCTAGCGTTGCCGAGGAGGCAGAGGAACAACAGGAGCTATCTCGTCTTTCCATCATGTCCTCGCCGATGAAAGCAAGTCCCCGCCGCCGAAAACCAGCCGTTTACACCGAAGACAGTGACGACGACGGTGCGGAGCGTCACGGAGCCAGAAGCAAAAGGGGCGCAATCAATGCAGGCAAGAGCTACTTGGAGTGTCTGCGGGAGATTAAGACAGACTTCGAGAGGCACCTAAAGTTCATCTGTGGGGGCCTACGAGGGGTTGCCAGGGCTTCAAGCGACGAAGCGGCTGTGAAATGGGACCTCCTGGCCGAAATGCTGGAGGTGGGTGTTAAGGAGGGCGCTTGAATGCCCTGTCGTAGCCCTGCCAAGTTGGAAGGGAACGGCTGGCAGGATTGAGAACTTGGTCTGGAGACCCGCAATACCATTAGAGTTTACAGAATTCCGGAAAAGGACAGGGATCGACATGGGATTCCTTGATTCCCATACTGTCGTCGAACCGACGGGCCAACGCCAACTTTTCCCACTGCAGATGGATCCTGCAGCAGATGAAATTATTGGAATCCCGCAGCGCTGATCTAGTCGGCTTGGTGGGCGGTCAACGGCTACATGAGACGATGTTCGGTGAGCGCCGCCACGAAAGGAGGTTTGCTTACTTTGTCGTGTGATGCCGACAGCCACCGAGTCAATGCAAAGGATCTTGACGGTACGGGGATATACTTGAACTCAACCAGCCGGCTATGGTTCCATCTGATAAGCCAGTCCAGTCCGCTAGTCTAGTGGCTGCCGTCCCTGAGGAAAGAGAACCCCTCGCGCGAAGGTGTGCGAGTGTGGTGATTAATGATGGCTAGCGCAGACCCTTGGGATGACAACCACGAGACCACCCATGCCGGAAACCACGGGAAGCGCGGTATAGTCACGGTGTTCACGATGCCGCCGGACTTGCGTCTCCGCCGGTGTCGAGACGAATATGCAATTCGTGCCCCTGTCCGCCAGGGGACGAGGGTCACTGATGCCAACTTTTTTGTCTCCAGTCAGCCTCGAACCTTGGAACGAGCAAGATCGACAGTGGGGCCCCAACGGTCGCGACTGGAAGCCAAGGGTCCCTTACAACATTTTCCGCACCGGAAGGGGTTGGGTGGGTTGTATCGACACTGGCCAGGCGCCGACTACTTTCAAGCGGGTGAGAGACCTGCCGACAGTAACGTCTCTCTGCTTATAGGCGCTCCCCTTGCGGAAGTCCATGATCCGTCCACGGTGGCCGTCCACGTTTTGAGTTGAGTGTCGCGTTGGTGCCCGAGAGTTGGAGCAAGGAACTGGGAAAGGGAGCCCAACTCGGGAAATTGAAGCTCAAGCCAGGCTGCGCGGGATCAGCTCTGGCGAGGAGTGGACTTCGATTCTACACGTGTAGGTAGGGAAACTTGTCCGCGCGGGTTTGTTGAGGCTGGTGAGCGGTTCGCCCCGAGGACTTCATACATTCCTTCAATGCCGGGCAGCGTGATCTTACTCCCGAGTCGATTAGCCAGGAGCAATCCGCAGCAAGACATAGCCCGGCAACCCCTAGCTAATGATAATGAAACTGGACCTCGGAAGCATTTCGCGAATGAGGTGAAGTGATAGGCGTCTTCCTGGGCTTCTCGTGAACAGCGATCGTACATCACATGTGAAACGGTTTGTATGAAACGGATGGTGGATGCTGCTGACCGTTATCGATTCGGATATTTAGTTTTACCGGTTCTCCGTTACGGCGCGACCTGATGCCCCACCATTAGTGACATCCGCCACGCCTGCATGGTTTGTTTGCCATAGCCGAACTCCTCCAGCAGCTTCACGACGACTTCATCATCCTTCGCAGTTGCGCCAATCAACCCGGAATTTTTTGTCGCATAGCCTCACAGAACCCCATCGCCCAAGATGTCTGAACGAAAAGTGCTCCAGAAGTACTATCCCCCGGATTTCGATCCCTCTGCGCTCACGCGCAAGCGCGGTCCAAAGCAGACTGGCCCAAAGGTCCAGACGGTTCGCATCATGGCGCCATTCTCAATGAAGTGCACGACTTGCGGAGAATATATATACAAGGGCCGCAAATTCAATTCCAGGAAGGAAACGAACCAAGCAGAGAGGTACCTCAATATTCAGATTCACCGCTTCTACCTAAAGTGCACACGGTGCTCGGCGGAAATCATCATCAGGACCGACCCCAAGATTGCCGACTATGCCGTCATAAAGGGCGCAATACGAAATATGGAGCCTTGGCGCAACAAGGAAGGTGAGAAGGAGAGCGTCGACGAGAGACTGGACCGGTTGGAGCGCGAGGAAGCCGAGGCTGCGGGCGAGGAAGAGAAGAATGCGATGGCAGATCTAGAGGCCAAGAACGAGGACGCGAGGCTTGAAATGGCTGCCGCAGACGCGCTCGACGAGATTCGCCAGCGCAACGCGCGTATCCAGCGATCTGAGAAGGACGGCGTGGATTTCTCCGAGTACGTCGTCAGGCCCGAGGACGAGGAGAGGGCGAGGCAAGAGAGGGAGGACGATGAGGCTGCGAGGAAAGCTTTCGCTACTGCTAGAGAGAGGCTCGGGGAAGAGATTATTGACGACGATGACTTCGATGGAGGCGTCATCGGGGGCGGCGTGGGGGCACCCTCGTCATCTTCCTCATCAGCGGCGGTAACGTCAGCCTCAATGTCAGGGGATAAGTCGGGGGCGGCGACGGCGGGGACCGTGAGGGATACTTCAATGATGCCGCCGCCACCGCCTCCAGCAAAACGCGTGGTGAAGAAGAAGAAGGATTACTCTGCGGCGCTTGGCATCAAGAAGAAACCTTCATTGGTCTGAGAACTGTGATAGGGGCTGGAGGGCGTGGCTACAGCTTTTTCCCCATGCTCTTTTTGCTCACCAGCAACACCAAAGTACGCAAAAGTATGGAGAAGCTGCACGTCATTTCTTTCATGACATGAGTACTGTATAAGTCTGTTATGCTGCTGGAAACTTTAATCTCTGGGAGGTCGACCGCACGGACTTTTCCCAGATACATAATCAAGGCATTGGGTGAACAGACGATTGATGGCGTAAGGGTAGAAAACTTCCAGTTATCCAAGGCAAATCGATAGAAGGGGGTCGTGGCCCCCATTTCCCCCTTTCAGACGATGAACAGCGAACATAAACTCTAGCTGTCGAGGTTTGGGATTTCAAGACGTCACTTCATCATCCCCCTCCTCCTTTGCAAGTCGTCGCATCTTCTTTGCCGACTTCTAGATGTTCCTAGGTCGTGTGTGCCGTTTTGGCAAGCCCCGCTGTCGATCCTTCACCTTGAGAGGTCCAGCGCTGCGACGCTATGGTGTTTGTATGTTGAGCTTGTAAATAAACTCGAAGTTTCGGTAGGTATCCCAGCCCGACTCGGTGAACTTATTGCAGCACGATTCAGAGTGCTGGGTGGCTAGACCGCGTCGATCGCGGCAGGGTTGGTGTCTCTAAGTTTGAGGCGGAAGGGATGACCCCTTCGACAGCTGTGATTTATAGATGTACGTAAAGTCCATAACGTAGAATGTGCAAGTCGTCCGGTGCAACTGTAACGTGCGAACAAATTTTGCTCGAATCGCTAGCTGCAGGACGGTGGTAGTGGCAAGGTTTCTCACGTTGAGTACTGTCAGGGTTGGTGAGAAGAGAATGCCTTATTCAATGAATGTACATACACAGTTCTCAAGCATCTCACATGTGGTTAAAGACGGAAAGGTCACAATTTCTGTAGCGATTGTAACGATTTATTCGTTCCTTATCATAACTCATGGGAGCACACGCTTGGCTTGACCAAGACTGTGCGACCCGGTATCCCTTAGTCTCCAAACGCCTGGGGGAAACATACCCCTGAAAACAAGACCGCCACTATGTAAATAACATCTCTCGCACCAAATGCTAATGTTGCCGTAATTCGCCGTTGGAATCCGAAGCGCTAGTATACCACTATATCGCGTCGACTCTGGACTTTGCGCCGTGGCAGTCGCTGAAAATGAAGTGCCCTTCGCATAAGATTTGAATAATATGAGATGGAGCAGTAGCCCGATGAACCAAGTGTCCTGGATCATAAGGACCGTGGAATCATCAAATGCGTCTTAGTAAGACGAATCGTGGCTTGATGAAGAGTGGTGCCCGTTGATAGAGGGATAGCTGGTGCGGCCACCAGATCTTCTGGTAGAAGAGCGGTTGGCAGCCTCCATCTGGCGCTTGGTGTGTTGGTGCATCGAGCGCATGTAGGTGGAGAGATCTGATGGAGGAGGGGGGGAGATGGGGATGGAGACAGAGTAGGCGTCCTGGCGAGCGGGCATGGTGGAAGGGCTCATAGGGGCGGCTTGGATGAGTTTAAAATATCGTACGAAGTGAAAGCCGTAAGGATTGATAATTCTTTGTAGTTCTTGGAAGAATGCGAGATCGAGTAGATGGTTAGGATTGGAGATATAAGACTGGATAAGTAGCTTTGTTATAGTTGATTAAGACGGTGAGGTTATTGTTAATGGAGCTGGATGCTGATGAAACGGGAATTCTAGAAACGGTTGGAGGCAGGAATGGTCCCGGGTTTATAAAAGAAAACAAGAGGGGCAAAAAAGTCGCTGCAAGGCTTGTCGTGGAGAAGATGTGAACACAGACGTAGGGAAAGTTGGGCAGGACGGGGTTGCGTTGTGAGCAAGCCACCATCAGGCAAAACACAGGGTCCTCCGTCACTAGCGGGCAGGTGTTGCAACAAGGTACACTGCACCCCCCCTCCTCCAAGGAAGGGGCCTGAGTGTGGGAGCCTGGGAGGCAGGACCACGCACAGAGAAAGCAGGCACTGTCTTTTCTCCTCACCCCCTCATCCCTCCCACTCGCGAGAGGAGCTATTGCATATTCTGCCTACACTCAATCCGCTAGGGATCGGCAGTGGTTGACTGCGTCTTAGCGTCTGCTGTACCCCCGGGTGAGGTCTGCACCATATGGCGTAACTGGGCCGGGGTCGGGGCGGAGGAGGCCAATCAAGCAGACATCACTTCTTGCCACGGGCAGGGCTGATGATGCAGTAAGCGGTACGGTGATACACTGCAGGGCGAGGTGGTAGCGGTGGTTTGTGGGTGCGGGAGACGGTCGAGAACGAAAAGACCCTGCTGATCAGTTGTCCAGACCGAAAGTCACCGGGCGTGTCATTGTTGGCCACACAGCTGTTGCTCCTTAGGGAGCTGTTTTGGGCTCATCGACATGTCGAATGCCCCGACTTTCGGACAAAGACAGCGACGATCCCTTTTCCTTTCTCTTCCCACCCCTTGGAGGTTCTAGGTCGAGGGTAGAGACCCTGAGAAAAGAGGCTTGAGGGGTTTCTTATTCATGCATTATCACTACGTAGCGACAGACGAGGACAGACTGCAAGCGAAAGGATTGTCTCGAACATCGTGCCCATCCTGACGAAGGTGTGTTGGACCCTTGATTTGGCCACCCTATGAGCTTACAGTAATGCATTATCGAAAGCTTGAAACCTTCCCAGCTCTGATGGAGGGTCGGCATGTTCGCTGTACGACTGTGCTGCATAGTCCCTCCTTCCAATCCAGGGGAAAGGGAAATGGGAACGGGGACATGCCATGAAAACTCAAAGCGAGCGAGCGTACCTGGCCATCCGCAAGCAAGCAGCGCGGCGACGATGGGGGTCCAGCCCAGTGTCACAAGCCCTGCAAAGAAGCGTGTTCACATTAACGACACGCGCTACTGGCACTTGACCAGAGCTGCCCTAGTCAAAGGGTCAATGATGGGGAAAAGATGGTGGAGGCAAGCTACGCGGGTGGTAGTCTCGTCTTGCTTAGAGTGGCAGGAATGTGTGAGAAGGTTGGCAACGGCGCGGCCAAGCAGTAGCTAAGCAAGACTTGTCGTCAAAGATCGGCGGTCGAAGCAGACGTCATTGGCCGAAGCGTCTGCTTCGGCCGGACCCCGGGTGTGGACGTTGCTGCCAGTGGGTCCGTCCAATGTCTCTTTTTCCTTCCTTTTTCGCTGGTCGCCTGCATGTTGCACTCGCCCACAGCGCAGCAAAGTCTCCATTTCCCACACACGCCGTCAAGGCAGAAAGCACGGATCCCGCCCCAAAGGCTAGCTGCGAAATATGAAGCCATTCAGTATGGAGTAGTATCTTGTAACTCCCAGGACCCGGCTTCTCCACCTCTTCGAGGACTGTCATTGGTAAGATCCCAGTGTCAGTGGAAAAGCTGTCCAGATCGTGACCATGCCTGTTCAAAGAGCAGGAACGTACCTGGCAGAAATTTCCATGATGCCCTCATGCCCACCATCCTCCGCCGGCATGGGATTTTGGTCAATTTACCATGGCAGACAGACTAGACTTCGGCACTCTTGGGCTTCAATTTCCCATCTCCCCCTCACCCCCCTCTCCGGGAAAATGATGAGAATTGCCTCTTCCCCCCGGTGGCAAGCCCCATCCAACGAAGGCCTCAGCGTTAATTCCCATGTCAGGGGGATCTTGACGTGCCCCATCACACCCATCAAGCCCTCCCACACTTGGTCCACCGGGTCTAGACTCTGTCGAAGCTATTCACAACTCGACGGTAAGACAATAAAGCGCCAAGGTCAACAACAAGGAAGCGGAGAAACTTCGAACGAATCTCGGCTCTCATCATTACGGAGCCGGATCATGGAGGGACAAGTCGGGCAAGGAGGCAAGGTTCATTCTGCCGTAGGCCGCATCCAGTCTTGATCAGACCCTCACCGAGAGATTGGTGACATATTTTCCTCAGGTGAGAGATTTTCCCTGCGCCAGGGGTCGAGAACTAAAGCTCCGATACGCGCTGGGATTGAAAGGTCGGGGAGATCTGACAAGAGAAAACATGCTTGATCGCTAAGGAAAGCAACCGAAACAACGGATTTGCGTGTTTGTGGTCTAATAGCCTAGAACCCGTTAAAGCATGGATTGCCTCCCTTGGTCGCGGCGAGAGAGCTCTGACGGAAGATAGGGGATACGCAGCAAACCGTAACGTAAGATAGACGGCCAGGGGGGTCGCGAAAGGGATGGATGGGAATGGTCCATGGATGGATGCATGTGGCAGGACGTATCCGTAGCGACGGACAGACCTCAGACCGGACGTAATGTGTAGGCTTTGGGGCTGCTTGATGGGCACACAGACGTCAAGGCTGACGGAAGGCAGCTCTTCCTTTCTCTAAGTGCGTCCTTCTGTTCGTTCCGCCTCGCCTCAGTCTACGTTGTTGGGGGTTGGTGTGTCATAAGGTCTTGCCAATCAAGTCTCGTGTGAAGTCACGCTGCGCCACTAACCCGGCGCCCTATGATGTCACTCGGGCCCCTGGTCCGACGGTCGGATCCCCCTGCCATGGTTGAGTGAGCCAATCAGAATGTTGGAGCGAGCGTTTTCTTCCTTTCTCATACCTACCTGGTAACGTTTTGACAAGCTGCTCCGTCACACACCCCCCTCTCCTCAAACGCTGGTCCATTCCGTCACAGGAAGGAAGGATACGCGCGACGACCTCATAGCACCACAGACAGCACCACAACTTACGTCTCAAGCCCGCTTAGACCGAGTTCCACGAGGCGGAAAGAAGCCCTTTTTCATCCCCAGATCTTCAGATTTGCACGTTTGCTAGCCAAAATGCGGCTCCCGTCTCGCTTGTTCGAGGACTGCTGCATTGTCTGTCATGCACACCTGGCTACCCTAGAGCTAGATTCTTTCTCGCTTCACCCCTTGCCACAGCTCTCATCATCGTGCGACCCTGACGGCGGCTGACAATGGAAAGCCTCCCGTCTGTGGGAGCACCCATGAAGCGATTCCCGCCACCTGCATCATTCCATGACTATCCACACACTCCATGACTCCCTTGAGCCTCGAATGGAGACCCAGGGCCGCGCCAAGGTTCCAGACCCTGACTCTGTCTGACCGGACCGGAACAAGAAGAGCTCACATACCTTACCTATGTCAAGGTGGTTTGAACAAACTGTTCTTCGCGCCGTCCAGCCATCACACGTGATGACGCCATGCCTCACCTCATCTGTACCGGCCGCTATGCCCGAAGAGCTGGCACACACACAAACAGATCTGAATCCTCTGACTTTGGGCAGATGGTCGTCCGTGACAGCATACGTATTCAGCGACGACCCCTAAATCACAGCTGGCAAATGCGGGCTAGGAAGTGTTTTCGCCCCTGCCTCCTCGACTCTCGGCCACATTAGCAGCCGGCCAACGGCTAGCACGCAGTATGAACGAATGGCCCGCATAATGACATCGATCTCGCCTGCGATGGGACCTTTTGATAGGGGCCGAGGGATCGTGGAGGTCTGGGGAAACATCCTCTGGGACGTCATGAATGATGTTATGCCAGAGACGATTTCCTTCAGACATCTATGGCCTCCTACGCCCAGCGAAAATCTTCGGCCGACCCCTCGTCCACAATGACGTTACCTGATCTCCCTTCTCCAATTCATCATGAGTATCAAGGTCCACATGCCTCGAGCTTAGCAATGACGTTTGAGCCTCGAGCATCACCAAGAGCCACCTAATGGAGGTTGAGGAATAACAGCACGCGGTGTACTTCCTTTGCGCTCTCTGTTCTCCGAAACCCTTCTGACCGAACCGATGCTTTGCCCGCCACTTTGCGGCACCTCTACGTCCAACTATACTGGGACCTGATGGATTGAAGCTCTCTCTCATCGAGATCCTCGCCGCTAACCGTCCCGGTAATGATTGGCTCTTACAGAGCTCCTGGGGCGATCCCCTCCGTCATCCTGACGGCTGTTCCGACTTCTCGAGCGCGACCTTGTCACGCTTCTTTTCAGTTATCGAGAATCATCGGCCAAGGGATTTGTGCAGTCTTCGAGGGTCTCTCACATCTCACTGTTTGACGGCGAAACCCAGGTGTGATCCGTGGTAAACAGTCCGCAGTTTTACGGCTGTCATGCGTCTTCGGAACTGTGCTAGGTGGCGGCAATGTCCGTCCTTTCGAGGTACAGTGTCACCATTTACTGTTCCTGATCTTCGATCTTTCCCTTTATTACAGTATGTCATCATCGCGCCGCTCCTGACAAATTGGTGGAGAGACTCAGTCTAGTCGAAGATGATGAAGATGGCCGGATAGTCCATCCTCGCACCCAATTTCTCTAGATTCTCACCTTAGGTACGTGTAACGCCTTACTGGTCGATGGTTCAGAGCTGGTGTAAATGTAACCTAAAGGACCTCTTGGTCCTTCTGCAGGGACGCCGGTGCCGTCATTCTGATCAAGTGCTCCAGTTATTTTTGGTCATTGCAGTGGGTTTCGGTCGACGTGAGATCAACTACGGTAGTTCTCATTGTAAGCCTACGCTCATGATCTCATCCCGATCTTTCTTCGAGCAGTCCCTTGAGCTACCTGTGGTGAATTATTTTCAGATTGAAACTTCGACCCCTTTGTCCGCGAATCTCAATTCTCGGCAGATTTCCTATACCCCTGACGAAATTTGGAGAAAGCATTGTGGCATGGTTGTGCAACCTCCTTAAGCACAACGCTTTGGGAAGCTGGCGGATCATCTTGGTAGACTCGCCAGAGTCATCTTCATACCTGGACTATCATATATTTGGTGAAAGAAGACGTTTTGTTTGTCCCTTGATCAACTCAATACATTGCGAGCGTTATGACTCTCCGTCGTGTAGATTTCGGCCGTTGTTCTTGGCTCGCAGCCCCAAATAGAGGCTTTATGTCGTCACCGAGGGCTTCTACATATCGAACCATTCATGGAGAGTATTCTCAACGCATCCAGAGCAAGTAGCCAGTGCGAGCGAAGGCGAGAGAGTAACTATCAAATCACAAATTCGAGAAGGGGGATTACAAGGTGTGGCGTGTAGTCACGAGACCTCGAGGCTCTGACAAAGCTCGGTACCATTGCGAAGCATGAACGGCTGGCACCTCAGTGAGGAACTACTACACAAGGATTGTTGTGCGGGACCTGCTCTTGTCATTCTTGAGGAATGCACGGCCGGCTTGATTCTTTTCTAAGGAAGTCCAAATGAAACTACCAACGAAAGTTGATGTTTATGATTTACCCTAAGTCTTCACATTGTTGAGAGGATGAGCATGTGTTATTTTGAAGTTTTCGGCGGGATGGTAGAATGATTAACCTACTTGAGTCGATGCCTATACCTAAATTCAAGTACCATGTGGCCATCTCCTTTAACAAGTGCCAGACTCCGAATTATCATAACAGCCCCTGTTCAATAGCATATGGCTTTACTTACCAACTTGTATCCTTGTGCTTATCTCCACCTTGATGAAAGTCAGAAATATCCGAAGTGGCGTCGACGGCCAAGGTTTCCATTGCAGAATAATTTATCTACCTCACCAGTGTATGTCGAGAGGAAACGTAAGCAAGTTTGCCTACCGTGTCTCGGAGAACACCTTGATGTAGGCCCCACACCTGCCAAATGTAGATGTTCATGACTTGACACAAAAGCGGCGCATCCTTCCCTTCAAACCCGTCAACTGCCTCACTTACC
This sequence comes from Colletotrichum orchidophilum, assembly GCF_001831195.1. Lineage (NCBI taxonomy): Eukaryota > Fungi > Ascomycota > Sordariomycetes > Glomerellales > Glomerellaceae > Colletotrichum > Colletotrichum orchidophilum. The sequence goes on from NW_019173039.1 coordinate 190,101, forward strand.
TCGAAAGACCTCAGCCGCGGAAGCAAGGCACGTATGCTTTTGTCGCCGTGCCCATATCTACCCCTGCGAGTGGGACACGGTTGACTTTGCTCTTCACAACCACGACGGGCACATGTTTCAGATGAAACCACGATCATTGGACCTGACACGATTTTTGAGAACTCTGTCTACATGAGATTGCGATCTTGAGATGCTAATTGGACTTCGGAGGGAGTAGACACGGCATCGACCGCCCGAGAATATTGTTCAGACGCTTGCATTCCTGGGCAAAGACCTGCACATCCACGACGGATGGCAACACAGCTTTTGCCACAAAAGGATAAGCATGGAGGAGAACGATGATCGCTGAATCCACCAACGATAACTCTCGTCTGATCTTATCGCGAGACCCTTGCCTCGCCTTACAACACTCGACAAATCCAGTCGATCTTTTCCCGATCCTCCATCGACCCCGCTACCATGGTATTCTGAGTCGGGAGCAACCATACACAGCAAAGACTTTCTGGCTTCGCAAACCATCGAGCCAGTCTTCTATCAGGTCTCGTTAGGTATATGGATTCTCCCTGACACTGCCACCAATCAAGGAACCGGAGGGTTATCGTGGTTCAGCCATGGCTATCATGCCCTCCAACCAGCCTGAGGGTTTATCCGCCCGCAGAAAGCCAAAGAATACGGATGCATTAGTGTTCGGGCCGGGAAACCCCATTGAGCTGTGTATCCTGTCGATCTTTTGGAGCAGACAAACTTTTTTGCGGCGATAATTGACACTTCGGTCATCCCAGATACTGGAGGGGTGTTCACGACCTAGCGACGACGGACGATCATTTCTGCAAACTCCCTTGGTTTGTGTTGCGCAGACGACCGATCACCTTCAGCTAAGAGACCAAATCCAAACATCATTCCTATCATCCTCACAACCTTGTTAACAATGTCGACATCCCGCACCCTTGGCATTTACACAGCACCAGAGTGCTGGTCATGTGGATGCATTGTGTTTTTGGCTCTGAGAGGCGTTGGGCGAGTAAACCTTGTCTCGGCGACTCATTCACGCGGGTTTTGCTGCTGAAGAGGTCATTGGTAGAGGACACAAGCTCGAACTTCAATTTCATTCCGGTTCGGGTCATCCCTGGCCATTTGACATTCACTTTCACCTCTAAATTCCCTCGACGAACCAGGGCTGTTGCGCGACGAGCCGGACAACCGACGAGCAGTGATTTTGTCTTTGCGCACATATTCACCATCGATCTGTTCTCTGCAGCCTATGGCCTCGTGGTGAAGCTCAGATGGCGTCCCATTTTGGATTTTATACGTCCCGGAAGGCCAGTGGCGAAGACGCTGCTAGGCTCCGGATGCCGAGTATCGGAAACAAAGGGCCGATGTTTCATGGTCTACTGCAATTCAATACTGTCTGTGGCTGGGTTGTGCCAGCCACAAGGTCAGCATGGATTCCCTGAAGAACAGCCGGCTGCATCCGTTGCCCACTTCCTTGGAAGCGCCGCGGCAGACCAGATAATCCCTTCACTGTTCTTGGTCTCGCAAATCAATGGTAATTAGTATCATTGGCCTACATTCAACTAGTAGCACGGAAGAGAGCCAGAGCTGAACTCACCATAATTTTACTGGCTTTCATCGCAATGACGAATTGCTAGGAGAGGACAATAAGAGCGCGTCTTCAACACACGGACCCCGGATTGGGTCCAGAAACTATGCCGACGTCGCACAAACATCCCATCTCTTGGCTGACTACTCCCAGCCAGCCAGAGCATCGCCAACCTTTTGTTTTCACAGACTCTGCCAAGGCAATCATGGGAAATGTAAACAGGGTCTTTTCCGGGGTTGTTTGGCAAGTTATACTGGCACAGCCAGGAACAGCGGAACGATGCTAGAGACTTTTACACATGTCCTTTTCCGGCAAACACCAAAGGTGCAACGAGGACAGAGAAATCGCGATCCCCCAGCCCATTGCGATGTCGCAACTCGCAGTCGCAGCTTGTTCCTGTTCTGTTCAAATAAGGATAACCTTGCATATTCCAGGAACAAGCTTTCCCCATTTATCGACGCGCATCTCCCGAACCCCAGAGAGTGTGGTCGCCGGCCAATGCCTCATGCAGCAGACAGTTGCGTCTTGTAACAACAGTGCTAAGACGGTGTTTCACCTTGGATCAACAATGTTTCCGCACCCACGGATGGCCCCCAAGGTTTACATGAGGCGGAAAGAGCAGGCGCCCTAGATAATGTGTGGGCAAGTCGCCCAAAGGCAGAATATGCGTAGCCGAAACTCTTTTCTCTTTCCTGTTAAACGACGTTGTGGTTGAGCCAGGTATATCCGTCTGGCTGTGTTAGTCACATTCATTTCTTCCTTTCTTTCGATTCTAAACACAGTAGCGACATACTATCCGCTCCTTCGTGATACTTCTTAATAATGTTGTCCAAGGCTATCGCGATCCTGGCGGCGGCGACGTTGACGTCGGCCGCCACGCCCATGGGTTTCATGCCCAGTTCAAACACTCCCCTAATTGTTTCTTACGGAGGCATCTCGGCACTGGATGGCGTGAACCTGCCCAAGGATTGTAAGTTTTCACACGGTCGAGATCAAAGAGCCGAGGTCAGCCTAACAGATACGCCACAGCTAGTCAGACTCAACCCACGATCGCGACCGAGCAGCAGCTCAAGGGCCAGTATGCGGTGATAATGGTGGATATCGACGTCCCGACCAACGAACCCCCGAAGACGGGAACTCTGCTCCACTGGATGCAAACCGGCCTCATGTCCGCTGACACCCCGACGACGCTCAACACGACCGCCGGGCCCAAGAAGGTCTTTCTCATGCAGAACAAGATGAACGCGGCAGCGCTGGCGCCGTACATTGGTCCCAACCCGCCTGCGAGAGAGCCCCTCAGCCACAGATACACCTTCGTTGCGGTCGACCATACGACGATTACCCAGCAAGGCCTCATGGCCCTCTCTGGCGCCGCCCAGAGCCGTCGCGACTTCAACGTCATGAACGGTCTCATGGCAGCCGGTCTTTCGGACAAGGTCGTCGCCGGCAACTTCTTCCGCGTCACAAACGCCGGACCCGTTGGCGCTGGCCAGGGTGCGGGTGGTGGAGGAGGCCGCGGTAACGGCACCGGTGGAGGAGGTGGCATGCCCACGCAGCCCATGCCGATGCCAATGCCTAACCCTGCGCCCACTGGAACCCCGACTGCGCCCGGTGGCGGCGGAATGCCTGGCATGCCCGGCATGCCCGGCATGAGCATGGCCCCCAGTATGACTATGTCCATGCCCGGTATGCCCGGTGCCAGCGCGCCCCCCGCCGGAGGTGCTCAGCCGTCAATGCCGGCCCGTGCCAGCGGTCTCAGTCTTGCTCCCGGCCTCGGCCTCATGACCATGGGACTCTGCCTCATTGGCTCCCTGTTCATCTTCATGTAAATTGCCGGTTGAATATACAGGCCGATACGGGTACAGGGACAGATGGGGTGGGTGTCTTCATGTAACCTGTTGAAGAGGCCAGAAATTCTTTTCTTTTCTTCTCCTGGCTGACGTCGCAAGCTGGATATGACGGGACGCCAGTCGTACATAAGGTAGATCAGCATGCCAATATAACAGTTCAGATGTGGCACATTCTTCGACGTTGTTGACTTTATAATTGCGGTACGCTCAGCCGTGGGATGTGCCGACAATCGCCATCCCTGTGAATATCTCTTTGCGCAGCATGAGCCCTGCTTGTGGATGTCATATCTAGGCGCGACGTGATTTCTCCAACCGATAGACAAGTATGGGAGTATGAATGAAGGGACAACATTGCCGACAGCCGATTTATTGAAAGAAAGGGCATACGCGAAAACCCGGAGAGCGGGGCTGTGTAACACGGAGGACGGATGATCAAAATGGCTGGTTCGGTACGGGAACTTGACCGATCCGGAAAGACCTTGGCTCGGCCCCATGAATCTACTCCGGCTCCCCTCCGTAATGGCTGATATCCATCTCGGCGTCACATGCGCAGTCATGTGATCTCGCCACGCCCTTCCTTCCTGAGAAACTCGTCACGACTTGCCCTCCTAAAGATTCTTAGTGCTAACGGCGTCCAGCTGATATTCTTCGCGGTTGGCTGTCTCGCATTGCCTGTAAAAAAAAAGTCCGCTCCGCACCCCGCGCGCGCGCATACTTCACCTTTTGTCTAGGCCCTTCTCTTGCTGCTCCCTTACAAATAGCGCAAGCGGGTGTTTACACCCCTTCAAAACGCATTACATGAGTCACTTGCAACTTTACTCGCGCCCAGATCTTAGATTGTAGTCCTCTGGCTTACTAATAACTGTGACCGCGCCGAGCGGCTAATCTGTGAGATGTGCTTTGTCACATCCGAAACCTGGCCTAGAGTGGTCAACTTCATGATCAAAGTTGCGTAGGAAAGGAAATCGGCTTTCATAATTGCGCCAAGATTTTGCGTCGACGGGGCGCAAAGTTGTAGTAGTACGCGGTGCAACTCGGAGACATTCCTGCTCCGTTTCGACAGTCCATCGATAGTGTCTCCCAGGGTCTCCCCCCGGACGGAAACCCAAGATGGAAAGGAACCACCACAAGACAGATCTAGATTACCCTGCCTCTCTAATTTGTATAAAGCCATTGAGTCGCCTCGCGCTCGTCGTGAGATTTGATCCTCAGTCTCCTTCACCCAGCATAAGTTCTTCACTCCCACATCTCCCGAACGTTTCGAAACGGATTAGAAACTCGGACGAGCTACATCCTAGCACAACTACAAGGGGTACCGAAAACCCTTAATACGCATCCCGCTGTTTTCAAGCTTCCGGGCTCCCGAGATATACAAGCTTCTTAACGCAACTTTTTCCTACCTCACCTTGCACACCAACGCACCGAAATTCTCAACAGTCAACCGACAATGCCTACTCTCGTTGTTCTTGGCGCCGGCCTGGCTGGCCTGCCCATCGCACACCATGTCTTGAAGCATACGGTCCCGCTGGTAAAGGACTTGAAGGTCATCTTGGTCACGCCCAATTCCGAGCAGTGAGTCCTCTCTGTGGCGTAGCAAATCCAAGACGTCATCCACTTACACGCAGGTTCACAGCTACTGGAATCTTGCATCCGTCCGCGGCATCGTGCCGGGCCAGTTCGGCGACGACGTGCTCTTCCATCCCATTGAGCCAGCGTTCGCCCGGTATCCCAAGGAAAGCTACGAGGTCATCATCGGCAAGGCCGAACAGCTCAACGACGATAAGAACACCGTCGCCGTAGTCGCCAACGACGGCACCCGCAAGACAATCGCCTACGACGCCGTCGTCATCGCGACCGGCACCCGTGCCAAGGAGAGCATGCCGTGGAAGGAGGTCGGCACGACGGAGGAGACCAAGAAGGCGCTCGGCGACATCCGCCAGCAGCTCTCCAACGCCAAGAGCATCGTCGTTGCCGGCGGCGGCATCACGGGAACCGAGACGGTGGGCGAGATCGGCTTTGAGTACTCCCAGAAGCACAACAAGGACGTCTACTTCATCTACAACGACGACTTGCCCCTCGGCCCCCCCCTCACCGATAGCGTTCGCAAGGCGGCGCTCAACGAGCTGCAGAAGCTCAACGTCAAGACGATTCACAACACCAAGGTCACCAACGTCAAGACCGAGGCCAATGGGCAAAAGACGCTCGAATTGACTGACAAGAGCGGCAAGAAGACGACGCTGCAGACGGACGCGTATCTGCCCACCATCGGCGCCATCCCCAACACCTCGTTCCTGCCGTCCAACATGCTTGACGCGCCCGGGTACGTCAACCAGGACAACAGCTTGCGCGCGGTCGGCCACGACAATATCTTTGTGGTGGGCGACGTTGGCAACCTCGAGGATGGATACGGACGCCTCGCGGACACCCAGGTGCAGCACGTAGTCAAGAGCATTCAGGCTCATTTCACCGGCGCGCCGAGGCCGGCCCCGTACGTCGTCGACCCCAAGATCATCGCCGGCATCACAATTGGACGGAGCAGGGCGACTGGCCAGATGGGAACGTGGAAATTGCCCAGCATCATGATCTGGTTGTTCAAGGGCCGGTATATCGGCACTGACTACGCCAAGGAGTTCGCTGCGGGAACAAGGACAATGACGGTCACCAAGAACTGGTAAAGAGACATGAGAACCGGCTTATGGTAGATGCATACTTGGTGTTTAGGCGCTTGGGAAAGGGGGGGTGGGGGGGAGATGCTTCGTAATGTAGGGCTGGCAGGCTTCTCGAGTCCGTGGAGTCCAACAACCTTGGTTTTGATGTTTTCGGTGTCCTTCCGCGTGGCAATAGAGTTATCTTTGGAATGATGATATTCCTCGACTGGTTACTAGATGGGGCTGAATATTAGTCTTATTCCGGAGCATGCATGATCAACGTGGTGATGGTGACACTGGAACGGTGAGGGCTGAGCTACTCCATCCAAGTGTGGGCACTGTGGATTGTATGGAAATTTCTGCAGTACCTCACAGTGCTAATGGACCGTGTTGCATAAGATGCCCCACACGGTACGCCTGACCGCTCGTCCGAAGACGGCCTAGCGCGAAATTCCAGCAGCTTCAAAACGGCGGCGCGCTGCGAAAATTCTGTTGCTCTTTCTTCTTCTTTTTCTTCTTCAGATCAAAAAGTAACCCAGAGCTGCCACGACCTACACCCAGTCTTTTCTCACGGTGTAGCGTTGCCTTTTCCTCTCCTCGGAGGGGATCGCTCTGCAGAATAAAATCCCTGGATTATAGGAAGTCTCTCCCCAGGCCCATTTCACGGGCGGTGGGTGAGGGATGCTGTTGATGGGGGACATGCCATTTCCAAGGCATGGGTTCGTTTTTATTTTCCTTTCGTCCTGTCGTTGTTAAACAACCGATAGACTCTGAATGAAATGAGTGAGACCCTGGTGCCAGTAACCCGGATAGCATTGATTGCGCGCGGGTCATGGACTTGATTCCGTTTGCGAAGAGATGGAGGTTTATGAGGAGGTACTTTCCTACTTTTGAAGTACCAACTCTGACCTCTGTCCCTAGGTATCCAGGAACGGCGGCGGCAAGTGACGTTTCGAGCCTGATCCCTGTCCAGGCTGACGCCATGCCGGCTAGCTGGACTGGTTCAACACCACTGGCGGCCATTCCCTACGTGCCGGAGCTGAATTCAGACTCGTAAAATGGTGGAAGGCAGAGAGAGAGCATGCCAACGGTACTTCTCGCCATTTTGGGGCTGAAGAGGAAAGAGGTTGCAGTCAACAGTCTTCACTATCCACTGCTTCAGCGAACCACGGTAAAAGGAAAATGTGGAACCCTCGTGCAACAATCCGTAAGGGAGTCCCCGTCCCTCCTGTTTCTTTCCATTCCCAGTGCCGCCTCAGCGTTGCCGTGAGGGTCGATCAAAGCCCCAAGAGGACGAGACACAGGCGTGACAGCCTCAGGTACCAGGAACCAAGCACGAGAAAAGCGGTATGGTTTCTATACTGTTAGTCCCGAAAGCGGGTTTCCATAGGTTCTCTCCTACTCCTCCTCCTTCTCATCCACTCTTTTCCCTCCGTTGAGGTGTAACTGTGCCACATGTCTTGCCCCCTGACTGCATTTTTGGCCATGCTCCCAGAACATGTTGCTGCGCGTCAACGCCCTGGCACCCGTCTTTGATCCCCGGCACATGTGCCTTGTCTCTGTCACCGTCGTCGTTGCTAAGTTGGTGATGGTATCCCCACCTCAGGTAATCAAGCAGCACCTAGGATTGGAAGGTGGCCCTTGCTAATCCGAGTTCTCGGATCAGCCGCACATCTCTAGCATCCACCGGACCTCGAGGTGGACATTACCGCATGCTTCCTCTCATACAGGAGCAGAGGACGTGTCTGATGTCAACGGCTCCTCCAAGGGACCATCGTCGTCCGGACCCGGGCACTGAGGAATGTGCCGCAATGTCCCGTCATTCCCACCATATGCTTGCTTTCATACAGCCGCCGGGGGACAACGTACCTAGGGGCCGGGCTCGCATATTCAGCTAACCCTTCTTGGCTCGTCTTTGCCGGCTCCTGACTGTTGCTGGTATCCCTATAAGACGAAGAGGCCGGTCGTGATGAAGAAAGCTCTCGGAGTAGCCCTTTCCTCTCGGAGTAGCCCTTTCCTCCTCAGTTCTCCCCCCCCCCCCTCGGTGCCGCATCTTCCGCCCCTAGAAGAACTCCCGCTCATCTAGTCATTCGTTGGACCCTGTCCCATCACATTCGTTCCATATAGTGAATACCTGTCTGTCGCTCGTTTCGTACAGCTCAATCTAACCCCTCGCTCGGCCATACAACTAATTCCAAACCCTCGATCCATATACACCTAATCGATTTCCCCAAACCTTGTACTAAACAACAGTCAAAATGAGGTAACAACATCCCCTTTTGATATATCCTATAACCTGCTGTGTCAAATGGGCTTCTGACATATGTTCCAGTGTCGGAGCTCTTACCACATCGGCCTTCTTCACCTGCGACCCGGCGGTCACGGCCACGGTCACCGCCACCACCAATGTCTACACCACCGTGTACACGACAACGGCCCTCGCCGCCAACCCCTCCACTTCATGGATAGCCACCTACACTGTCACCGAAGTCTGCACCGGCCAGCCGTGGGAGTACGTGACCCAAGATATCCCCCCTTGCTTCGCGCCTACGACCGTATACTGCGAGCCCTGCGCCCAGAAGACCATCCCCATTATCTGCCCCATCCCGACCCCGACCGCCGACGTCGTCATCAACGGCAACGGTGTTACCGCCAACTCTAATCCCGTCATCACCGCCGCCCCCTACGGCGTCTACGGCTCCTACGGATCCTACAGCAATGGCAACGGAGGCGGAGCCAACCCCAACCAACCCGGCGGCGGTCAGCCCGGCGGCAACGGCGGCTCTCCTCCCGGTGGCTCCGGAGGAAGCGGCGGTGGCAGCAACAACGGCGGCGGCGGCTCCAACCCCGCGGCTCCCTCTGGCAGCCAGGGCGCCGGAAGCTACGGTGTCTACGGCAGCTACGGCTCTTACAACGCTCAACCCGGCGCTCCTGGTGCCCCTGCTCAACCCGGTCAGTCCGGCGCTCCTGGTGCTGGAGGTGCTCCCGGTGCTCCTGGTGCTCCTGGTGCCCCTGGTGCCCCTGGTGCCCCTGGTGCTCCGGGTGGTGCTCCGGGTGGTGCTCCTGGTGCTCCTGGTGCTCCTGGTGCTCCTGGTGCTCCTGGTGCCCCCGGTGGAACCCCCGGTCAGTCTGGCGCCCCTGGTGCTGGCGGCGCTGGCGGTGCTCCCGGTCAATCTGGTGCTGGCGGTGGTGCTGGCGGCGGTGCCCCTGGCTCGACTGCTCCCGCAGGAGGTGCTCCCGGCTCCACGCCGTCCACAGTCCAGGTCGCCTCCGCCCCGTCTCTTAAGAAGAGCCTCGGCCTCCTTTGCGGTATCGCAATGGCAGCCGGCCTCACCATCTTTGCTTGAGATGACTTCTTTAATTCACGCCGTGCTCGCGCAGATAAAAGGGAATGCGGGATGGACGATGGAGGGGATCAGGAATACGGTTGGATCCTTTGGCTGTCCTGCTGTCCCGGGAGTTTCGATTTTCAACATTGTCATTTGTTACTAATTGGCGGCATTTGTGGGCTACTGTGCCCCAGCGGAGTTGACATAGTTGGACAAAGGGCCCTAGGGTGTTGCGTTTTTGGATCAATACCGTTGTTGAGTTTTAGATTGAAGTACGAATACAGGTTTTCTTGGGTGTTTAGCTATGCCCTCTCACCCTTTTCCCTCATTTTGACAAAGTGCATATCGACAATGAAGAGGTTTTGAATTCGTTGCTCACAATAAGGTTTGTTGGTTTCCCGGCGCTTTGATCACCGCCAAGCTCTTTGACAGAATCGCGCTATGGGCTGATGTTGCGAGGGGTAAAGAAGGGGGGGAGATGATTGCAAGCCAATTTCATTTCGTCGTGGAGGCTTGGAACTGAGAATGATCGAATACCAAAACGCCGCCGATTCAATCAAAACATATCCAGGCCCTGATTATTCCTGGATTGGTAGGTAATGCTGAGGGAATGGCGGCTTCCCTGTGTTGTGTTTCTGGTCGCGGTCCACACTCATTGGAGAATGCCGTCTTCTCCCTTGCTACGGTGCTGCTGGCGGATGAATTCCTCCACCTGGGCGTCGTTGTACGGCCGTTCCGGAGGTCCAGGAATTCCTGGACGCGAAATCTTTTCCTCCTTCTCCTCCTGCGGATTACCGAGAATCTTGGCCGCGGCTGGTATGTACTGTGTCACTTTTTTGGAATGTCCTTGATGAGCCACACGTATCTAGATATTTGAGAAAAGCTCGGAGCGTGAATCGGGCATGATGGGACAGGAAAGGTTGTGCAGTGCAAGGCAAGGATCATGGGAGAAACGACGGGTGATGATGTGTGGTGGAATCGAAAACACATGATGATCGCATGTGATGCTCTACCAACCTTTCTCGACGATGGGGTTCTGCTTGGGATCTTCTTCGGATTTACGGGCGTCGTGAGCGGCCTGATCCAGCTTCTGCTTGAAGCTCAACTCGCGGCTTTTGTTCTGGATTTGAGGCTCCGGCGCAAACTTGCTGTTAGGTTCAGCGGACATGATGGGCGGCTGCGGTGCGAATAAGGTAATTGGTGTCGGGTGGCAAGGGGACGGTCGGTTGCGATGATCGCGTGTCTTCAACGTCGTAGGGCTGAGACGGTGGGTTGGCGCGATATGAGATGGGCTACGGAGCAGAGAACGACAGAGAGAGTAGGGCAATAATGAATACTGAGTCCTATGAGGTCAAATTGAGTTTCTCGAGTGTGGCGGAGCAACAGGCATTGAGAGACTAGGTGAGATGGAAAGAGGAAATAGCCCGACAGGGCTGGGAGTTGGGGAAGGGGTTATTTCAAGTAATAGGTCAGAATCCAAACGTGGCATGCGATTTTGCGAGGGTGGATGGGGCCGCTGTGATGGACATGAATGCAGCAAGCAGGACTGGGCAGAGGGGGCGACCGCGCGTCTAGCTACAGGCGTGCAGGCTATGATCGCATAGGTCTGGGCGGACCTTTTCTCCAGCTTGGATGAAGAGGTGCGATTCGGGGGGCTGATTTGGTGCCTGCCGTGCTTGCCCGGTTCCAGGTTGTGGACATCGGGGCTCTTTGCTTGGGTGCTGTCGATGTGATGCAGGAGGGATGGTGTGAGCCACCTGCAAAATGGGGCTAATGACGTCAAACCGCCTAGCTCGGCACTGCAGTCCCCTTGGCTGCCCGCTAAGATAACCTTAAAATCCCTGGCGAGGGACGTCTTATCGATGTTTATCGGCTTCTTATCGGAGTCGACCGGCGCTGTGCGACCCCTCCATGCCACCCACCACGCGACAACCCGCTTCCGAGCGGCACCATTTTCCTCAACCAAAAAATTTGGCTGATGATCTGATGTAATACCGACACCAGATATCAAAGCTTACCAGCTGTCATTTCCCCAACCGGTTGTTGACTGTCCACGATTCGTAGAGTGTCCGAAGCGCGCACTTGCACCTGTTGCCATCATGGCGCCCATTCCCATCACAATCATCACCGGTTTCCTCGGCTCCGGCAAGACAACGCTGATCCTCAACCTCCTTCCCCAGCTCAAGGCCGCGAATCCGTCGTACAAGCTCGCTCTCCTCAAGAACGAGTTTGGCGACCTGGCCGTCGACTCCCAACTGGCCTCCTCCAACGCTATCTCGGGTGTGCAGGAGCTCCTCAACGGCTGCATCTGCTGCAATCTCGTCGGCCAGCTGAGCGTCGCCCTCGCCGAGCTGCACTCGACCGTCCGGCCGGATCGCATCGTCATCGAGACGAGCGGCTCCGCCTTCCCCGCGACCCTGGCCCTCGAGGTCAACCGCCTCGCGCGCGAGACCGGCAATTACACGCTCGACGGCGTCATCAGCGTCATTGACACGGAGAACTGGAAGGGGTACGAGGATACGAGCTACACGGCGCGCATCCAGGCAAAGTACACGGACTTGATCGTATTCAATAAGTGGGAATTATGCTCCGAGGATCGCTTTGACGAGGTTCTCGACAGGGTGGGCGACCTCGAGGTGGATATCCCCTGGGTCAAGAGCAAGAAGGGTTGGGTCGGTGCTGAGCTGGTTTTTGGCGTGGACGGAGGTCTCGCACAGGGCCTCACGGAAGAACATACACACGATCATGACCACAAGGGCGAGGACCACTCGCACGATCACCAGACCGAAGTTGAGGTTCTCTCGATCGAACTCAAGGGTCCCAAGGACGCCGCTGTCAACGCGGACAAGCTGCAGAGCCTGCTGCGCGCCGCGCCGAAGGACGAAGTGTATCGCATAAAGGCCGTCCTGACTGCGTCGTCGACCGTGAGGGACTCTGATGAGGATTCTCAGATCCCTACACCGCCGCACCCCCAATCTCGATACATTCTCAACTGGGCTTTTGGTCGGTGGACCTTCACACCCATTGCGGAGGGTGGGGCTGAGCACGCTTCCAGCGAAGGGGCTTTGTTGCGCATGACTATGATTCTGGGACGCTACGAGAGCGGCAAGTGGAAGAAGAAGCTTGAGACTGGTTCGTTCCTCGAGGTCGAGGGCGGCGAGGGCGAGTTGATTGTTACAAAGATCGCATAGATAACACTAGTAGACGAGTAGACGAGAAAGATGATAGACATGGTTACAGGACATGAGAGACGCATAGATGGAGCTTCAAGGGTCTGATACACACTTTTTGAGGCATAGCAATTCGAAGAGAGCGGGAGTTGAGAACGCAGATTTAGACCATTTGCCACAATTGAAGGGGTCGAGTCATTCTTGTTGCGTTGGTATTCAGCCGTTAAATAAAAGCACAGCGAGTTAACGAGCTTTGCTTTGTATTTGCCTTATACCGAGTTGATGCTTGAAGGATTCCCCTCAGCTTGAGCGGAATGATCGCGTTGACCTCGGAATGTGACGCCCCTTCACTTTTGCGGATCGTCTGGAGGCGATTCAAAGGTCTGCGAGACCGTTTAACTTGGCGGAGCAAATTGTGCTTCTCGTCGGTCTATTGCTCCCAGATACAAGGGGGATTTCTCCGTTCTCAGAGTGTGGTATTTGTGTCACGCAAAAAAATTGCATTGCTGATAGCACTCGCACTCTGTTTTGGCGAGGGAGACGCAAGTGACTGGCCTCATTTCTTTCTATACATCTTGATTCACAGCTCATCTCTAAAACTTGTGTGAAGAATATGGGTTTCGGGCTGGCAGTGCTTTGAAGCGAGACAGCCCCATATGACCATCAAAGTGTCTCAATACTATATGCCGATTGACACGGTTAGAAGACAGGTGAAGGGATTTTGGCGAGTGATGTTGTGTTCTTTTTTGCTTCGGCTTCTATGCTGTATAAACTTCTGGGTATCTCACATAATTTTACACCTTTATACTACAAAGTTGATCGTCTTGCCGCCACGAGCCAAGATTACTCTCCTCGGGGAGGTGACATCGAATTGACCTCCGGCAAACTTAGCCTTGCCCTCATCAGACTTGAGAACCTCTGCGACCATCCAGTCTCGCAATGCCTCTCCCTCCAGACCAGATGGGGGGTTGGGAACTTCGACAACACCGCGCAGCTTTCCGTTGATCTGAATAGCTAATGGCTGCCTACGCGGCTTCAGCAGAGACGACGTATTGTCCTGCGCGGGGAACGTGGATTCTTCGAAGATGGAGCCGGATTTGGGATGGAGGAGCCTCCAACACTCCTCAGAGAACGCCGGTGCAATTGGGGCCATCATTCGAAGAAGGACGGACATTGCTTCTCTCTGGACAAGTGGGCTAGCTCCAGTGTTCTCCTGAAGGGTATTAGTCAGACTCATAAGGTCTGAAACGATGGTGTTCATCGGGTAGACAGTCTCGTAAGACTGAGTGATGGAACCGATGGTCCCTTGAACCGCTCTCCAAATAGCGGTGTCGGCGTCCCAGACGGCGAGCTCCTTGTCACCAAGGGAAGACAAGCTGTTCGCTCGCTCCTCAAGGTATGCCACAATGGGCTTTTCTTCGGCCGACGACTCCTGAAGTTTGGCAGCATGGTCATGCAGCCTATGCAGCCATCGCGTGACACCCGCGATTTTGTCCTCGTCCCAGTTGAGGATGTCGCCCACAGGCGCTTGGAAAAGGACGTGAGCTCGCGTAGCATCGGCGCCGTACTTGGAGATGAACTCAGTCGGATCCACTCCGTTATACTTGGACTTGGACATTTTCTCAAATGACACATTTGCCGTAGCACCCGTAGCCACGACTTTGGGGTTTGACGGATCTTCCAAGTCGACCTCGTCTGGTTTCAGAAACTTTCCTGTCTTTGGGTCGGTGTACGTCTTGCCGTGTACCATACCCTGCGTGATCAGTCTCTTAAACGGTTCATGGACTGCGTCAGCTTCGCCTGAAGCAGGGAACAGTTCTGTTGTGGCCAGGAACTTGTAAATGAATCTGGCGTACAGGAGATGCAAGATGGCATGCTCGATACCACCAATGTACAAGTCCACGGGCAATGATTTTGCGGCCTCGACAGAGAGTGGCTGTGATACGTTGTGAGGATCCACGAACCGAGCGTAGTACCAACTTGAGTCAACAAAGGTGTCCATGGTATCGGTGTCGCGCTTGGCATGACCACCACATTTGGGACAGCTTGTGTTTACCCAGTCTTCGGCTCTCTCCAACGGGTTACCGGCCTTACCATCTGTCCAGTGATGGCTAACGTCGGGCAAAGTAACCGGTAGCTGATCATCTGGAACAGGCACTGGACCACAGGAACCGCAGTGAATGACAGGGATGGGCGTTCCCCAGTACCGCTGACGACTGATCAACCAGTCTCTCAGTCTCCACTTCTCAACCGGCTTGGCCAAGTCTGCCGCCTCAAGTATGCCGATGAGCATCCGGCCCGCCTCGGCGGATGATTTACCCTTGAAAGGGCCGCTGTTTGCTGTCATGGTGCCATGCTCGACAAACGGCTCGTTCGCTATTGCGGAAGTTGACTCGTCTTCCGAAGCCGCTAGCACAAACCTCACTGGCTCATCATAGTGATGCTCCTTCCAGAAAGCGTTGTCCCGCAGATCGTGCCCGGGAACGCCCATTACAGCGCCTTCGCCATAATCACCAAGAACGTACGGTGCAACGTACACAGGAATTGATTTCTTGGTGTCGTCGGGAGTCTGCTCGTGGTATGCCAGCGGGTTGACAGCCCTTACATGTGGCAGCATGTAACCGACCTTGGAGTCTTTAGGCAACGCAGGCAGAGTATCCAAGAAAGCCTGGAGCTCAGGATCTGCCTTTGCTAATGAAGTCACAATCGGGTGAGTTGATGCAAGGGCGAGATACTGGACTCCGAATAGAGTATCCGGCCGCGTCGTGAAGACTTCGATAGCCGCATGGACGTCGTGGCCCATGGCCATGACTGGGAACTTGATTACGGCGCCAGTGGATTTTCCGAGCCAGTTCTTCTGCATGGCCAAGACCCTCTCAGGCCAAGCCTCGTTCTTGGCAAGCGTGTCTAAATCCTTCAGCAATGCTTCCCTGAACTCAGAGATGCGGAAGAACCACTGCTTGAGCTGGCGTTTTTCAACCTTGGCACCAGATCTCCAAGAGTTTCCATTGGCATCGACTTGCTCGTTGGCAAGAACCGTCATATCGACAGGGTCATAATTGACCTCGGCTTCGGTTTGGTAGGCGAGGCCACGCTTATGCAACATCAAGAAGATTTTTTGAGTGTGTTTGTAGAAGTCGGGATCGCAGGTGGTCAATTCCTGAAAGATATCATGTCAGCCAGAACAGAGATGGCGAGCGAGGAAACAAACCCTCTCCCAGTCCCAACTGCCATTCATGACCTCTAGCTGTTCCTTCATCTTCGCAATGTTGGTCTTCGTCCAAGTCGCGGGTGCGATTCCACGGTCTATGGCGGCGTTTTCGGCCGGAAGACCGAATGCGTCCCATCCCATAGGCAGCATTACGCTGGACCCCTTCATTGTGTGATAGCGAGCGAGAACGTCGGCAATTGTGTAGACGCGCAGGTGGCCGAGATGTAAGGTGCCAGACGGGTAGGGGAACATTGGAAGCACGTATTGGTTGGGCTTGCTGGAGTCATCTTTTGCGGGAGAAGTTTTCGAAGCTTTCCATTTCTCACGCCACTTCTTATCAAGAGCGTTGAAATCGAGTTTGATGTCGGCATAGCTCCGTCGCTGCGTCGCTTGGGCCAAATATGGACTTGTAAAAGACTGAGGCTGTCGAGTAGCAACTATTGCTGGGGCGGGTCGAGCATTCTTTGCCAAGGTCGCGATGGCCCGACCGGACCAGAGGCGGCCAATGTGTTTCGCGTGAATCAATTGCATGGGTACGGCGTTGTCATGATCGTTGGGTAAGGAAGGTCGCGGTCGTCGGTGAAGGAAGCAAAATGCAGCAGATTTAGAGTCATGCAACGGCGTCACGCTATCGCAGGCTGAAGCGAAGAAAGTGGTTTGTCGCGTTTGCAGCTGCAGCTCCATCAAAAACGGAGAGCTCTCTGGACCCCTGCATTTCCGCCCCTACCCTGCGGAATTTTAGTGGCAGAGGGCCCTGCAGGGGAACGTCATTTGTTCCGCACACCCCTGGGACATATCATCTTTGAAGGAAGGTGTGACAGTGCAGGACCAACACCATGGCACGGGGCTCTGTCGTGATTGGGGTTTCAATGCCCAGGTTTCGTAAACGTG
The DNA here is from genome assembly GCF_001831195.1 of Colletotrichum orchidophilum. Taxonomy (NCBI): domain Eukaryota; kingdom Fungi; phylum Ascomycota; class Sordariomycetes; order Glomerellales; family Glomerellaceae; genus Colletotrichum; species Colletotrichum orchidophilum. The sequence continues at coordinate 206,800 of NW_019173039.1, forward strand.
TGGCAATTCTCTCTCTGGGCAAGGTCGTGCTGCAAAGATATCAAGAGCATCTTCGCAAAAGCCCAGGACTGTCAAATCTCTGTTGTAAACAAAGGCTTCTTCTCCAAGGGCAACCGGGCCAGAAAGACGGGGCGGCGGAATAACTAAAAACCGTTTAGGCTTCTTCCGGCACTGTGTGTACCGCGTCTAAGCGCACCTTGAACGCCTCATCCGAAGTCGGTGGTACAGTGTGTGCTGCTATCTCCAAAAAGAAATTGCCCCGCCAAAATCATTTTCAATGTCCCGCGTCTTTGGATATCTTCGTGGGTGCACATCCATTTTGTTCTAGGGGAATGACGACAGCGCAAGCAAGCCAATCACGTCACATTCTGTCCGCTGAGACAAGGAGCTCTGTTCGATTAAGTCTGCTGTAACCCCCTTTGCCCAGTTCCTCATTCCTAATCCCCAAGCTCCCCACGTTACCGGCCGGTATATCAAATTCCAAGACTGGTCCCCCGCCCTTGCCCCTCCGTGGCAGTCTGATACCGACAAAGGAGTCTCAAACGGCCATAAACGCGGAGTCATTTTTCTTCTAACCGCACCATCAAGGAGGGAAACGCGTCAACTAGCCAATCTTCTATCTAGAGCGTCAATCTTCAAGTAGACGAGCTTCGATTCATCGCCCTCAAGATGGAGAAGATCACGGACAAGATCGCCGCTCTGCCGGCAGACGCCAACTACTTCTCCCTGGAGTTCTTCCCGCCCAAGACGGCAATGGGTCTTTCCAATCTACGCGACCGTCTGGACAGAATGGAGAGGGCGCTGCGGCCTCTTTTTGTCAACGTCACCTGGGGAGCCGGCGGATCTACCTCCACAAAGTCTCTGGAACTGGCCGAGATCTGTCAGAGAGAGCTGGGCCTCACCACCTGTCTTCATCTGACATGCACCAACATGAGCCGCAAGCTCATCGATAAGGCTCTGGAGGACGCAAAGGCACTGGGCATCCGGAACATCCTCGCCCTGCGAGGCGACCCGCCGCGGAAGAATGAGTACCGGGACACCGAGGACTCTGAGACTGATGATGCCGAGGATTTTGTGTGGGCCGCCGACCTGGTCAAGTACATTCGCAAGAACTACGGCGACTACTTCTGTATAGGAGTCGCGGCCTACCCAGAGGGACACGCAGACGAGAGCCATCCCCAAGGACAGAGCTTCGAGCACGACCTGCCGTACCTGGTTGACAAGGTCCGGGCTGGCGCGGACTTCATCATGACCCAGCTCTTCTTCGACATCAAGGCCTACGAAAGCTTTGAAAATACCTTAAAAGAGCACCCCAGCGGCGCCTTCAAGGACATCATCCTCCTCCCCGGCTTGATGCCCATCCAGAGCTACCAAATGATCAAGCGGACAACCAAGCTCAGCCATGCCAAGATCCCCGACAACCTCATGGCCCGATTGGACGCGGCCAAGGGCGACGACGAGAAGGTCAAGCAGGTCGGTGTCGACATCCTCAGCGAGCTCGTGGAGCAGGTCAAGGAGATCAAGAGCAGGACGCCCGGCCCCAAGGGCTTCCACTTCTACACTCTCAACCTCGAAAAGGCTGTGTCCTTTATCCTCGAACGGACAGGCCTCATTCCCGACCCCAAGACCGAGGACGAAGAAGCCATCATAGACGACGGCCCGGGCGTCCCCGTCTCCGTTCCCGCAGTCCAGCTCAACGGCCTGTCCCCAGTGCCGCACGCCACCCGCACCCTCTCCGGCGGACGGCGGCCATCGTCAATGGGCTCAGACCCGCACAACCGCATCATCGTCTCCGGATCAGCTTCAAATCCCGCCTACGAGACGACGACCGCCGGCCTGATGGTCTCGGAACCCGTAAACACCCGCGCCAACACCCTCGCAATCTCCGAGGGCGTCGGCGCAGTAGGCCGCGAGGCGACCTGGGACGACTTCCCCAACGGCCGCTGGGGTGACGCCCGCTCCCCCGCCTACGGCGAGATCGACGGCTACGGTGTCAGCCTGCACATGTCCGTGACGCAAGCCATCCGCCTCTGGGGCACACCCAAGACGGTTCAGGACATTAACAACATCTTCATCCGCCACATCAAGGGCCAGCTCAACGCCATCCCATGGTCGGAGGAGGAGCTCCTCCCCGAGTCCAACATCATCCAGCAGGAGCTCCTCGAGCTCAACACCCGCGGCTGGTGGACCGTTGCCTCCCAGCCCGCCGTCAACGGCATCCCCTCCCGCGACCCGACCTTTGGCTGGGGTCCCCAGCACGGCTTCGTCTTCCAAAAGGCCTTTGTCGAGCTGTTCATCCCCTCGTCCGACTGGGCCGGCCTCGTCGCCCGCCTCAACGAGATTACGGACAACACAATCTGCTTCTACGCTGCCAACGGCGCCGGCGACTTTGTCTCCTCCGACGCGAGCGGCGGCCTCGTCCTCGAGGGCACCGAGGCGAGCACAAACGCCGTCACGTGGGGCGTCTTCCCCGGCAAGGAGATCATCACCCCGACCATAATTGAGGAGGTCAGCTTCCGCGCCTGGGCCGAGGAGGCCTTTAAGATCTGGGGCGAGTGGGCCCAGGTCTACGGCAAGGGCAGCGAGAGCGAGGTGCTGCTGGAGCGGATAAGCTCCGAATACTGGCTCGTCAACATTATACACCACGACTACGTCGAGAGGGGTGCGCTGTGGAAGTTGTTGTCGGGTGAGAAGGAGATCTGAGTGCATGGATTTTTGGGATAATAGAGGAAAGAAAAGCGAGCAACAGGGGGGGGAGTGTGCGGGTTTGGTATATCGGTCAGGTGGACTTGGTTCTTCTACAGTCGTGATTACCCCTAGCAGTGAATGAAAGAGGAGATACCCGTCAAGTCTTGCCTTCGAGATTCGATTCGATTTACCGTCAAATCTTGTTGAATGTCATGCCGAATAAGGCACCTAGTGACAGCTGCAATTGATATTTCCAGACCAGAGTCATCCTGTTCCGAGATGTTGCATCAATCTAGGACGCTCGTGTAATATGTAGCCATATGGAGCATATGGTACCGAGATGTGCAAATCAAGTCGGCCTATTGCCTTGGTATCTCATTGAGAATCTCTTCCACTTACTACAGCTCTAAGAGCTCAGTGGGAAAGATCCATCTATCTATAGGAGAATCGGAAAGCCCACTTTGCTATCCTTCGTTGCGTTTTGTACATGATGCCCGTGGCTGAAATCCATCCAGGATGAAGAGAATAGTCCAAGCCCAACGCCAAAATCCGAGTCCGTAAAGAGAAGCTATTGACCCCGCGACGCGAAAGGGTCAAACCAACGGCATGGGAAAGTAAACCTCGAGATAGTTCCTGTCCCAGATTTTCCCTCATTATGCTGTTACGACCAGCTCAGATCTCGCCATCGGCGCCCATAAACGAGTCGTAGCCACCGTTGGAATTCTGCATGCTCTCGGAGAAGCTGAAGTTGAGCTCATCGTTGATTCTGTTGGCAGGGTTGAGAAAAGCGTCATCCATGGACTGCGAGAAGCTGTCGTTGCCGGTGAAGCTGGCCATGGCAGCGGGCTGGATGACGGTCTGCTGATTAGCGGTGGCCTCGTCGAAGGACGGCTGCGGGTTCATGGCGACATGCTTGGTCTCAACAATGGTAGGGAGCTCGTAGCCCGAACCGTTGTCCGGGGTGTTCACCTCACTATCGGAAGTGGTTAGATCGACGGCGGCAGCTTGTGCAATGGTTGCAGCCGCGGCGATAGTAGCGGCACGGCTCGGGGTGGCGCTGCGGCGGGGGTTGGGAGTGCCTCTATTCTTGGTCACTCGGCCATCGATAACGTTGTGGACGCGGGTCTTGGAGGGAGTGTCCTCGAGTGCGTTATAGTCGACTTCCTCACCCTCCTCTTCATCGTCAGACATCGGGGCAGGCTTGATCTGCATGGTCTTCTTCGTTGTGGTCGAGCGACCACCGCCTGAAGCGCGAACCTTGGTGGAGGGGGTTCGGGGCTTTCGAGGAGTCGAAGCAGCGCTTGTAGTACCGCTGGGGGTTAAAGTCAAGGCAGAGGCTGGGTTACCACCACTGTTGGCCGTCTGCTTGAGCGACTCTGCATCCTTCTTGATGCCTCGGAACTGGAACTGGATGCCATCGGTGGTAGATTCGCCGAAGAACTTGGCAATATCTGTCATCTCCTGTTAGTATACTCCACAGTCAAGTTCCAGTCTTGGGGCGGTGCTCAGGGAGGAATGGCTAGGGGAGATGTGATGTATGGGAGTAAGGAAACGTATATCGAAGCAGAAGCAATCTCAAAAAGGGGGGAATGGGACAAAGAGCATTGGTACCCTTCTTCTCCTTGGGCAGGTCCACGGGGATGACCTTGCAGTCGATGCCCTGTTCATCCGCCTGCTGAAGCACAATAACATGATTGCGGATAGCTCTGAACCGATGTTGGAGAGCATCCTTGGTCATATCTGAGCCGTAAAATTTCTGGATGTCTGCCGTACGTCAGAAATGACGTCGACGGTAGTGAATAGTGAAAGGAAAGCCGAGGAATATGGAAGATGAGAATTCCGAGGAATACGAAAGATGGGAATTGGGCCACGACAAAAGAGAAGAAACACGACCAGTTCTTACCCTTGTGGTTCCACTTGACCTCCGGATGGGCAGCCACGATGGCGCGAAGAAGGCGCGCCTGGGCCTCGTAGGTTTTGAAGTTTGCAGGGGCCATCTTGTTACTTGATCTGTGGAATCGTCGTGTCAGTAGTGAGTCGATTGGGGTCTGGGTTGGTGTTGAGGGTTGGAAATATGTACCTCAGGTGACGCAGTGGTTGGTGGTTTTGAGAACTAGCGAGAGCTCGGAGAGAAAGAGAGATACAGAAAGAAGGTAGGCTGAGTGGCAAGAAAAGGAGGCCAGGCAATTTCGGCAGGCGATAATCTTTGCGCTTGCTCAGAAGACTGAAAAAAGAGAGCAGCTCAGGTGGAAAATTGATGTAATTGTTAGGTACGACTGATGTCTTGATTCGATCTTTTTGAAGGTATGGTCGGTCGGTAGCTTGTTGTGTGCTGCTTTTGGAGTGTAGATATCAGCTTTAGCACTGACTGACTAAGGTTTGAGGTGAGGATGGAAGAATATGAAATGGTGAGCTCGAGTGAAGTGTGTGAGGGAGGGTAGGGGTGACCTCGGAGGAGGGAGGGGCTGTTGGAAAATGGCAGGAAGGTGGTGATGAGTCCAGAAGGGAAAGACCAACTCAGCCGACGCGACTTGCACGAGGAAGCAGGGGTCGTGACTTTGGACTAAACAAGTCAGTCAGTCAAGGCGTATTGCAATGTGCGAGACTGAAAATTAAGGCAGATGACAATGGGAAACTGTCTGAATTTGAGTCCTGCGAGACCAAACATAGCCCATTGACATGAATATTTGAAGGATGTCAATAGTGCATGGAGGCAATAGCAATAGGTGGGATGCTGCCAAAAGAAGCGAGAATTTTTTCGTCCACTGTCAAATGGTGAAGTGGGAAATGGCTCGATGGACCTGTCTGAAGTCCCTCTGCCCATGACTTACACTTGGATCTGGCACGAAAATTCCGGGAAAGAACCAGGCTCCAACATTGATCCACGCCTTATATGAAGGACAGTCTTAGGCAGTATCATCAGGACGTTGCTTCCAACCTATGATTAGAAGCAAGCCCAGAGATCCGTTTCATAGACTGATGGGGAGCTAGATGGAAAGTAATCTGCCCATCATAAAGCACTTGTCTCTTGACAGTAGGAAATACACCACGCTTGCTTACCTTTAGTAAGGTCCCACCAACGTCTCTACTTTGACGCAGACCAGTCGAGTTCTTTGTTAGCCTAAGACTCAACCACGAAAGTAGTCAGATCTTGACAGAGAATGGCCTCCGTGAGAAGCTCTCAAGTCTTCGTCCTTCTAGACTATAAGTTGGGAGTACAAGGAACACCCAAGCACTAGACTGGTAGCGAACTGGGATGAATGCTGATGGGCGCAAGGCACAGCGACGGAGCCTCTTCAACTAGCTTGAATCGTAAGTTGATAAAGACAGTTGAAAAGGTTCCAAGTCGCCAGGCTGGATTATCGAGTTGCGAATGAGCTTGACGTCGATTTTCGGTACCTGAGGAGCTTCGACAATTCTGGAAATTACTTGCTGGTTGGCCGGGTGAATGAGTAAAAAGTTGGATGGAAAAATAGGACAAAAGAGCTGTTTGTGGGTCTATGTGTGTGGAAAATGAAACAAAAGTGAGCGTTTCTCTTTGATTCCGAAGGAATTCGTGTTAAGCATGAGCCCCCAAAGGTGCCAATTGTCTCGAGATAGGATTCGACGGTGATGGTGTGGTACGGTAGTTGCGAGTTGGGTGGCCAACTCAAAAAGTGGGAGGTTGGGAGCCTCTGCAACTCCTGGGTATTGGCGATATTTGGTGAGATTCAGTTAAGGAACGACATGACCACCAGGCTCGTCACCAATACATCAAATTGAATTAGGTGCAATTAAAACTCTGAAGGTTGCATATAAGAATTTGGGTATCCAGATGCATGTGCGTCACCAGAATAATACTTTCTACGCCATTCACGATGCCAAACGCCATCTTGGAAACCAGCCAGCAAAGTACTCACTAACGCTCGATAACGACGTTGGCCACCATCCAGAGAAGATTGAGCTCGCTCATCAAACCCCTGCAGTCCCAGAGCAATTACCATTGGCCCTAAGCTGTTGGCCCCTGAAACTCCTTGTCTAATCCCTGTCTAAGCTACCTCTCCCATATCATTTGCAACATCTCGCAGAATTTACAACGCTGTTATGCGGGCCGTACATATTGGTGGACCTTGGACCTAAATAACCATCATATATTGAAAGAGCAGGCAATCAAGGTGCCCGCGATTCATTGCAACTCCTTGCCAAAGGGGCTAGAGGTTCTTCGGCCGGCGGGACTGGACCTGCCACTGACGTGCTCGGGCAAAGGAGGCTTGTAGACCCCGTTAGGGTACTGAGGATACTGGGACATGGGGTGCTCCTTGATCTCACCCTTCTCTCCATCGCCGTACATGAGGTACTGGACGCCAAGGAACGAGTCGCATCCGGCCTGGAACATGCCACACAGCTTAAAAGCCCACGGGATCTCTGTGGTAGACGTGAAGAACCAAAACATCTTCATGGCGTCACCAATCAGCCAGCTCGCCAGCACGGAGAGGCGGAAGCCCTTGCAAGACCTGGACCGCGAGTTGGAGAAAATCTGAGGCAGGGGTAGCGTCGCCTCCACCCCGAGACCGATGTAGCCGATGAGCGTGGAGTAAGTTTGGTATATGGGTCGCACGGGCGCGAGAAGCAGTTCGCAAACGGTCAAGCCGATGAAGAGGTAGAGGAGAAATTGCCAGTAACTAGGGCGGTTGTTAGTCGCGGGTACAGGATGCGCAGCGTAAGACGAAAGACTCACGGCTTGGGCGACCTCCACTGCCAGAAGTGGTACGGCCTCTGCGCACCGAAGACGGGGCCGTCGTTGACGTTGGCGAATGGCGTCGCGGCCTCTCCTCCCTTGGCCGACGGTGGCAAGCGGTGATCCAAAGCAATCTTGAGCAAGATAACCTGCATTACAACCATTAGGAGGGCCTGGATGAGCAAGGCAGTATCGAATCGCGCGCCAGGCCAGTAGAAGATCCTGTTGGAAGCGAACTGTGTCAGCTTACTCCGAAAGAGACGGGGCAGATGCGCTCAACGTACTTCAGCAGAGAGGCTACGAGCATAATCAGCGGGATATCGAGAGAGAAACCGGCGCTGGACTTGTTCTTGTGCATCGACATGGCCTGGTCGCTATAGGACAGAACTGGCGACATGATGAGGAAGATGGGGGCTAAATAGCCCGCGAATGTCGTTAACCAGCGCATGATTACGGCGGTAGAGGAGCGAATGCTGCGGCGCGCAAGCAATTGAAGCAGATTCGATCAAAGTCAGAGGCAAGTGCAACAACTGGATAAGGTGGGAGAAAAGGGGGGTCCCGAATTATATCGTCCCAAGATTAAGGTAGGCGGACGCGTAGAAAGAAAAGATGTGACGAAGCGGAGCGCGGCGGCGGCGGCGGGCGGGCGGGCGGGCGGACGAGCAGTCGCAGAATCGTCGAGCTCGATTCTCTTGAGAAATTGAAGAAGATGAGAATTTATCAGGGGAGCCAATCAGTCGAAAGGCAAGACAAGGTTTGCACTTCCCGCCAGTGAAGCGAATTGCTTGTTTTTCGCTGACGTCGCCTTTCCCTGTTTCCCAATGAACCGAGTGCCCTTTCTGGACCGCGGAATCTGGCAGGAACGGTTTGACAGTGACAGGGTTCAGCGCTTGGGCGGGAGTGGAGGACTCGGGCGGAAGAGCAGGAAAGCTGAAGTGCCGCCAGCTGGTTGCCACTCGCACGGAGACGAGGGAGGGTCCAGGCGTCCCGAAAGTTTGGGCCATCTTACAGCGGGACTCGCAGCGGGAGAGGAAGGTCACGCACGACCTCGCATATGACAACTCTACAAAGTAACGACCTGTGTGCGCAACGACGGGACTGGCTCGTTGGTACAACCATTTCCAGTATGGTTGACAACTGCACAATGTAGATTGTGGGTGACCTCAGTCCGGCTCCATCGGATGGAAATTTTGTGATGGCAGGCCTGAGCATGAACGGCTAGCTCCTTTGCAATGCTTGGGTTGGCCCTCAGTTATGCATCCCAAGGTCATCCATGATCCGACACATGCTCTGACCAGTCATGGTCTCGCAACACTAGTCACGACTTCTCTGGGATGGTTCTTGCTCGCCTCACCGACCTTCCTCTCTGCCTTCTTGTTTTTTTTTTTTTGCCGCCTCTTTCCGCTTCACTGCACCAGCCACATCAACAATCTGGAAGTCTGCCACAGGCTCCGACAGCGGGCAGTCACCAAGCACAGAACATAAGAAAGAGGACACCAGCCACAATTCATGCGGCCCTGACTCCCAGACGTGGGACTCATCAAGCAGCAACGTCTGTAGTTTGAGGGGACTGGCAGTGGGATTTGTCGCGGTGAATGCACAAAATGCGGGAGATGCACCACTCCTCCACCTCCACCGCCACAAAATGGCCTAGTGCCCCGCGGTTGGAAAAAAAAAAAAAGTCTCCAAAGCCTCCGGTTTTCATTATCGGCCGCCAATCTGCAGCTGCCCCACCAAAATTTCTAAATCACCCCGCCATCTCGGAGCGGGAGACTCACAAGATGCCGCCGCCTAAAAACTTATCTCTATCGCCAACACGACATCCACGAACGCCGGGCGAGACTTCCTTTTTAATCGAAGGCCGCTCTCCGTGTCCTACGCCCACTGTTGGCAGAATGGAGTTCCTCACCCTCGTCGGCCAGGAGGCCTACACCACCAAGCAGGCCGAAGAGCTCAAGACGCGCATCAACAAGCTCGATGCTGCTGCAAACAAGGTCGCCAGCGTCGCCGGCATCTGGATCTACTACGTCCACCTCAAGAACAGTGACAACAACCTCATTGTCCAGCAAAAGCTGACCAAATGGCTTGGCCTGCCCGACCAGACAAACGCTCAGATTGCCGCCAATACTGATACCCAAAAGACCTACTATGTCACCCCGCGGAACATCTCACCCTGGTCGTCCAAGGGAACCAGCATCACTCACGTCTGCGGCCTCGCAGACCACATTGACCGCATCGAGCGCGGCAGAGCCATCACCCTCACATTTGAGAACCCCGTCTCTGAGGTTGACATCGCCTTCAAAGATGTCGTCTACGACCGTATGACTGAGACAATTGGCCTGTCGCGCCCCGACCTAGCAGCCATGTTCATTGAGGGTCAAAGATTCCCCTTGGAGATCGTCGACATTCTCGGTGACGATGTTCGGAACGCCGATGCTGCAAAGGCGGTTGAAACTCTCAAGTCTTACAACAAGCAGTTCGGTCTGGCTTTGGATGACTCCGAGATCGAGTACCTCGTCCAGGTCTTCAAGAACCTCGGACGCAACCCCCACGATGTGGAGCTCTTCATGTTCGCCCAGGTCAACTCGGAGCACTGCCGCCACAAGCAGTTCAATGCCAACTGGACCATTGATCAGCAGCGCATGGGCAAGAGTCTCTTCGAGATGATCAAGAACACCCACAAGTCGAACCCCGAGTACACCGTCTCCGCCTACAGCGACAACGCCGCCGTTCTCCAGGGCGAGACCGCCAGCTTCTGGGCCCCTGACTACTCCACCGGCAGCTGGAAGCTCACCAAGGAGGTCGTCCACGTCCTCGTCAAGGTTGAGACGCACAATCACCCTACCGCCATCTCACCTTTCCCCGGTGCCGCTACCGGTGCAGGAGGTGAAATTCGTGATGAGGGCGCCGTCGGACGGGGCTCTGCTCCCAAGGCAGGTCTCTGCGGTTTCTGGGTCTCGGACCTGTTGATTCCGGACGAGAAGGCCCCCTGGGAGGTCGACCTGGGCAAGCCCGCCCACTTCGCCAGCAGTCTCGACATCATGTTGGAGGCCCCAATCGGTAGCGCTCGCTTCAACAACGAGTTCGGAAGACCCTGCCTGCTTGGTTGCTTCCGCACTCTCCTCACCAACGTCGGCAAGGAGGAGTCCCCCGAGTGGCGCGGGTACCACAAGCCCATCATGATTGCCGGTGGTGTTGGAACAGTCCGCCCTCAGCACGCCCTCAAGGAGCTCGGCGACGTCCACGATGGTGCTCATGCCATTGTCCTCGGTGGTCCCGCCATGCTCATCGGTCTCGGCGGAGGAGCCGCCTCCTCAAACGACTCCAGCGAGGCCACGGCCGAGCTTGACTTCGCCAGTGTCCAGCGTGGCAACCCTGAGATGGAACGTCGCGCCCAGATGGTCATTGACACCTGTGCCGCCCTCGGCGACCAGAATCCTATTGCCATGATCCACGATGTCGGTGCTGGTGGTCTGTCTAACGCTCTTCCCGAGCTCGTCAAGGATGCCGGCTTCGGCGGCAAGTTCGAGCTGCGCCAGGTTCACAGCGCGGACAGCAGCTTGAGCCCCTTGCAAATCTGGTGCAATGAGGCCCAGGAGCGTTATGTCCTGCTCGTCAATAAGGAAAACATCAACCGCTTCGTCAGCATCTGCCGTGAGTTCCTCTCCATCATGTCTGCACAGCTCTTGTACCATGCTAATACGTCCCCCAAGGTCGTGAACGCTGTCCCTTTTCCGACGTGGGAACCGTCGCCGCCCAGGACGCCCAAGGCAACGCCAAGCTGACCCTCAGCGACCGCGACTCCCCCGAGCAGCCGATGCCCATCGATCTGCCCTTCAACGCCCTCTTTCCTCCCGGCCGCCGCCTCGAGCGTGTCGTCGAGTCCCGCAGACTGGAGCTCCCCGCGTTTAACGCGGCTGAGGCCCTCGCCTCCGCCGGTGCTGCCGAGGCCACCAACTCTGCTGCCCTCATTACCGCTGCCACAGAGCGCGTCTTCCGCATGCCTGCCGTCGGCTCCAAGTCCTTCCTCATCACCATTGGCGACAGGACCGTCGGAGGTCTCTCTGTCCGCGATCAAATGGTCGGCCCCTGGCAGACCCCAGTCGCTGACTGCGCCGTCACGGCAACCTCGTTCAGCCTTGACTCCAAGACTCGCACCGGCGAGGTCATGGCCATGGGTGAGAAGCCTCAGTTGGCTCTCATCTCCCCCGCCGCGTCGGCTCGCATGGCCGTCGCCGAGAGTCTGCTCAACCTCGGGGCCGCTGACATCCTGGGCCGCCTAGACCGTGTGAAGCTGTCTGCCAACTGGATGGCCGCCGTCAACCACCCTGGCGAAGGTGCCGGTCTCTACGAGGCCGTCCGTGCCATCGGTATGGAGCTGTGCCCACAGCTCAAGATCTCCATCCCCGTCGGCAAGGACTCGACTTCCATGAAAGCTTCGTGGAAGGACCGCGAGTCTGGCGAGGCAAAGAGCGTCACGGCGCCCATGTCCGTCATCATCACTGCCGTCACTGTCGTCGAGGACGTCCGTAACACATGGACTCCTCAACTGCGCCGCATCGAAGACGTCGGCGAGACAATCCTCATCTACGTCGACCTCGCCGAGGGCAAAAAGGCCATGGGCGGCTCCGCACTGGCGCAATCACTGGGACAAATGGGCGACGAGGCACCAGATGTGCGGAACGTGGATCTCATTACAGACTACTTTGATGCTCTGCAACAACTACACAAGAGCGGCGTGGTACTCGCCTACCACGACGTCTCGGACGGTGGCCTGCTGACCACCGTCGCTGAGATGATGTTCGCCGGCCGCTGCGGCGTCGACCTCATGCTTGACGGCATCGCCAAGTCCGGCTCCTCCAACGACATCCTCGAGGCTCTCTTCCACGAGGAGCTCGGTGCCGTCTTCCAGGTCCGCAAGGAGGACGAGACCAACTTCAAGCGCTGCTTTGCCACCTGCGGGCCTCCTCCCGGCCTCGTCCGCACCTTCGGCGTCGTCCAACCCAAGGGCAACCAGACCCTCAACATCCGCCACGGCGGCCACACCCCCATCGTTAGCCTCGACCGCGCTGAGATGCAGCAGTGGTGGTCGAGGACGTCGTACGCCATGCAGAGGGAGAGAGACAACCCGACGTGCGCCGACAGCGAGTACGGCATCGTCTCCGACTCGGCCGACCCCGGTCTGTCGTACAACCTTTCCTTCTCCCCGTCGGAGAACATCATGCCCCTGACAGCTTCCCTCGGCAGCCTCCTCCGCAAGGCGCCCCGCGTCGCCATCCTCCGCGAGGTGGGCGTCAACAGCCATCGCGAGATGGCTTTTGCCTTCAAGGCTGCCGGCTTCGACCCCATCGACGTTCACATGTCCGACGTCCTCGCGGGCCGCTCCCTCGCCGACTTTGTGGGCGTCGCAGCGGGCGGTGGCTTCTCGTACGGTGACGTCTTTGGCGCCGGCGTCGGCTGGGCCCAGTCCATCCTCGAGCACAAGCACGCACGCCAAGAGTTTGAAAACTTCTTCAAGAGGCCCGACACCTTCACCCTGGGCGTCTGCAACGGCTGCCAGATGATCACCCGCCTCAAGGAGCTGATCCCGGGCACGGAGAACTGGCCCACCTTTGTCGAGAACGCGAGCAGGCAGTTCGAGGCGCGCTTCGCCATGGTCAAGATCGACGAGTCCCGCGCCGCAACGCCTTCCGTCTTCCTCCACGGCATGAACGGCTCGTCCCTCCCCATCGCCGTCTCCCATGGGGAAGGTCGCGCCTCCTTCTCGAATCCCAACGCCCTCGAGAACCTGGGTCAGGAAGGGCTCGTGCCCCTCCGATACGTCGACAACCGCTTGCGCGTTGCGGAGGCGGAAAGTTACCCGTACAACCCGAACGGTAGCCCTGGCGGCGTGGCTGGCGTCAGGAGCAGAGACGGTAGGGTCTTTGCGCTCATGCCCCATCCCGAGCGGACCATCATGGCGGACGTCGGCAGCTACGTCCCCGCGGAGCAGGTCGAGGGTTGGGGCGAGTTCGGCCCGTGGGTCAGAATGTTCAAGAGCGCCAGACGCTGGGTGGGCTGATTTTTTTTTTTTCACCTCACATCAACTTCACTGCCTGCCTTGACACCGGCTGTTCTATGCCAATGGCCAGTGGATTAGGAAGGGGAGAGGGGGTCCAGGTTTCTGGTAACAACCAACGAGAATGGAAAATGATAAAAGGCAAAAAAAGTTGGTGGGTGTGGTGGTAGCACTCAGTACAGCAGCAGCATCACTGATGGGGGATGGATACGAAAGCGGATTAGACAATGTCACACAAAAAAAATCACCTTTTATTTTGAGGAGTTTGACTTGAGTACAAAACAAATACACAAATATTCAATGGCTGGGAAGGAAAGGGTAACGGGAATGAATAGCATGGAGGAAGTGGGAAGCAAAGGAAGGGAGGAGAATCATCTATCCTGTCCATAGGTTTACTTACTTTATCGAGCATAACTTGGGATCTTTGTTTTTATTTTTAAAAAAGAACTTTTGATTTTGATTTTCTTGACATGCCACTTGTCCCTTTTGTTTTTGCTTCTCCTTCTTCTTGAGTGACTCAACGACCAAGTGCGTAGGTAGTCTGTTGCGCATCGCCAGACGAGACCAAAGTCTTGCAGCAACTGCTCAATGAGGAAAAAAACGGGTGGGCCCAAAAGGCCCGAAGATTCATTCCCCTTCTCAACTTTCTGCTTGCAGTCTCGACTCTGCGGCAAGGCATTTTGGGAGGGGGGGGCGGGGGGGCTGACGGAAGCGAGGGACAATGATGCCGGCCAATGATCCATCTCCGGACAGTCTACGAAATGAACAGGAGGAGGACTTCTCGTCTGCTCAGCGTCTCTGGCGTCTCTGGCGTCGCTCAAATGGGGATGGGCACGCCAGGCGAAAAGAGGCCAGCATACCTACTCCGTCAAGGGAGTTGATAAAGTGTACGTATGTATTTGTGGATGTATTTGTCTGTCAGTCCGCCTGCCTGCCTGCCTGCCTCTCTGTCCATGTGTGCCTATCTATCCATGTCTCTCCTCCCAGCTCTGAAGAACTGGGGAAGACCAAGTAGGAGGGGGAAAGACGACGCCAGAGGAACTTTGTGCTGCAGGTAGATGATGCAGCGAACATCCAGCGTCCTCCATCCTTCGTTCCATGACGCCCAAGCCGCAGACCCGAAGGAGGGGTGGTTCTTTTCGGGCCATGTGTCTCGTCCTTGATCCTCCTCTTCCTCCTCCTCCTCCTCCTCCACAACATCCCTCCCTGTTGAGTCGTTCCCGTATGCGGGCTGCTGCTGCTGCTGCTGCTGCGTCTGGCCAGGGGGGGGGGGGGGGAGAGGGCAAGCTACCTGCCTTGCCTGCCGAAGGAAGGAAGGAAGCAAGGAAGGAAGAGGAGGGACGAAGTTGTGGTTGGTGCTTCGCAGATTTGTTTGGCATTTCCACTCACCTTCCTGCATTTGGTAAACTCCATATGCTTCCTCGGGAACCTACCTCAAGGAAGGATCCCCACGCGCTGACGAAGAGAGGCAGCAGGAACATACCCAAAATCACACAAAATCTCCAATTTCCATCGTCCGTACTGGGAAGCGAGCAAGCAACCGACTGTGCCTCTCTCTCTCCTTCTCCCTCCCAGTTTACGCACGAGATTTGGGCGGATTCCTTTCGCATTGGTTTGTCCCGATCGAGCCTTGCCACGCTTCGCTTCGAAAAGAAGATTGCGTTCCGCTGTCCCAACCCTCTCCTCTTGCCCCTTTCGAGCGGTGCTGTCTCTCCAACATAGGCCAGGTTGCTAGTTAGAGATAGTCACACCCAGCACTTGGACGGCCGCACCTGGACGGTGTCCCGACTGTACGGATAGAGGTCCACTGGGCCAAAGACGTGCTAGACACCAAGAGGCACGCACCCGCATGCCACTGCGCTGCTCGACGAGCGACGCGGGATACCATCTCCGCCAGGCGATGTCCATCGCCTTGCACTGTTAGGATGTTCGATACCTCGAAACAGAGTGCCTGCAGCATAGGTAGTCGACCGCACCCTCAAGGTCTGCCTACTGCATGTACACGCGCTGCACACCTGCGGCGAGGTACACGCCTTGATTCCCTCCTTCGCAGCCACAGGCTATAACCCATCTATCACAAGTGTACGGATACAAGAGGCTCCCGGGGCTAAGAAGCGCACGCAGACATGTCATTGGAGGGAGACATCTTCCGCAAGGTTGCGTTGGCGTCTTGGGGCGCTGCCGCTTCCTTCCTCCCTCCTGGTGAATGCCGCGAGAGAGGAGGCAAGCGGGCTTGTTCGCTCAGTAAGGTCTTTCGATAGGTTGGAACGGCCATCCGCATGGCGGTTGTTGATCGCGATGCAGGGCAGACGCGGGCATAGCATTCGCCCGTCGGCTTCATGAAATTACCCTGTTGGCCGGGAAATTTCAAAGAGGCGCGACAGGTGCATAAGGTTCATTCTGAGTTGGCTTCCACTGGAAGCCTAGGATAACTGGGCTTGCGGTGGCTCGTATTAACGCCAGTCTGGTGAGTTGGCCGAGGAGGCACAACACCCGAAGACGAGGGACTTGGGCTGATTCACCATCCGATTTCAGCAAGCGTGACGTCCTCCCATTGTCTGTCTCCCTTGCCTGTGCCGCAGGGCATGATCATCATAGACATGAAATGTCGGCTGGGTGGTCCGGGGCGGATAATCCCCCAGTTGGATGGAGGCTAGTCATATCGGAGCCGCAGCTGGCTGGGCTGGCTCCGTTCCAAAGGCATGGCATCCACCACTCGGATAGTTGGATGGCCGACAGCCCCCTTGAGAACCACAGATCATCCGCCAAGGGAACTCGAGAGAAAGTTCGTGTTGGCAGGACCGTCATTTCCCCTCCTCACCGGTTGCCTCTCTAACATGTGGCGGGCCGTCGGTGGATAGCAAAGGGAAGATGGCACGATGGGCAGCGTGGGCCAGTCAAAGGGCCCCGAAGCAGCAAATTCTGAGGAGGCAGCTCCTCCATTGCAATACTCCGTAGCAAGGCCATATGTCCAGTGCCGAAAGTCAATCTTGGCAATGGGTCAAAACTTTCTGGCCGTTCATCCCACGGCGCAACGGCACTGGGGTCCCCATCATCGGCCCCGCCTCAAATCCACCAACATCATCCGCATGAGAGAGGCCAGGACCATCCATGACGATCCCAGAGTGTGCTTGGGGAAGGAAGCTTTGGCCAGGCACCGTAATTTTCTTTTCCTCTCGACGCACCGTAAAGAGATGGATGCAGCGTCGGGGTTCCCTTGGCTAGGCGCACAATTGCCAATGAGAACGACTGCCGTGGACAGGGCCCAGGCCCAGATTGCCATGGTGGTGCCATGTTGTGAAGTCCCAAGTCCCGAAAGGTTAGACTGATGACCCCTGGCAAGCGTCGCCCGCAGTGCCGCAGCAAGTTAGCCTTACGGATGGACTCGACGACAATAAGAGATTGGTAATGGCCATTGGACGAGTACCTAGTTGCATAAGTACGTCGATTTAAGAGGAGAAAGCACGCGAGGGCGCACACTCTGAATCTCTGGCTGCTGCTCGTGCGGCGTAGACGGACGGATCCATGGAGCAGCCATCTCATCTCATCGCCGCGTGGGCGGCGCACGCCATGCCACACTTGAGGATAGACGGCCCTCTGGCCTGGCCTAGGCTGGGCCGCAGACCAGCAGCAACGCTAAGAAAACAGGAGACCGTGATGGCGTCTCTGGAGCTGCTCGTAGTCGTCCTCGTGGCATGTCGAGCGATGTGAGAAGAAAGACTGGCCGGATGCTTGGGTTTCAGACAACCTATACGGATGCACAGGCTAGCTGCTGGTCAGATGCGCTGGGAACCGACGTTGGTCGGCATGGGATGCGATAAACGAATAAATCAATCCCGATGACGGGGGCTTGGACGTGCTCTGGGGCTGGGGCTCTCATTAAGAGTGAGCTAGGCGCCACACCCGGCTCGTTCGGAGCGAATCCAGGGTCTTTTTCGGCGGTTTTGCGGCACTGGGCGACTCTGGAGCCTGACGCCATGCACATGGCAGCTATTCATATCCGTATATTGAGGTGCTTACCGCAGCAATTCTCTCTCGGCAATTAGCCACCCCGGCTGCTCAGAACTTGAGTTGTACCAAGGTATGTAACGAAGGGCCCAGTGCGTAGTGTGATCCCAACTTACGCCGCCGGGCTCCATCTAACTGTAGCGGGTGAGCACTCGGATGGATGACATGACCAATCTTGGATGTTCAAACCCAGTTCCGTCATCTGCCTACACAGTACAAATAGCGGCTGGGATGACATGATGAGCATTAGGGGTGGGTGACGGTCTCCCAGGACCATGGTATCGTTGGATGAGCTAGCGGTTCAGATGCTTCGCTATCTGATCTCTGCTCACGCGGTTGGTGCTGTCGGGGCTTTCGGTGCCTTCGAACGGGGAACATCGGCTGTCCAAGAGTTGACGGAGGCAAGGGAGTCCGCGGGTGAACAGCGTCGGTAGCTGTCGAAGGCTAAAGTATTAGTGGCCGGCTGTGTGTCATGTCTAGGATTCCTCCCCAGTATCAACCTGTCCGAAGACTAGGTATGCCGGGCTTGCCTTGACAGGCGACCCTCCAGCCCAGCCGTTGGTGTTGGGAACCAGCGCCGGAAGCAAAATTTCCTTCAATCAGAAGCACGGAGCGATGGCTGGACATGGAATGGGTCGAGCGCTCTGGGGGCCCACGTCATCTTCAGAAGGGGGACAACGGCTCCGAAGTGCAGGGCCCGGGAGTGTCATCGCGGCCGGCCTGGGGATCTGCTCTCCAGGATTTCGGTCACGGATTTGGGGGTTTTGTGTGCGATACCGCGGCTATTCTTAGACGAAGCGGAGAGGCCTTTTTGTACTGTGTGCCTCAGTAAGCTGTTATACGCACACGATGTTACGCCAGCTTTTTTCAACGCAACATCTCATCTTTCAGTCCTTTCCGAAAGTCGTTTCAAACAAATAGCCCGTTTATGGTTCATTCGAACTATCCTCAAAATCTCACAATCCGTTGGTTACCCACTTCAAACACTTGCTGGTTGATTCAAGGAGGCTTATGATCTTTGTCGCCCATGGGCCACTCGGTGAGTATACTGTGAAGGAACGGGTTCCAGTCCTTGGCTCAAGACTGGTAGAGTCCCCTCTCGACTTGCAGGCGATTAGATTGCAATGCCAGGGACCGCCCGGTTACCACCGCTAGATATAGGGAGTGGGCGCAATGTGTCAGCCACGCCCGCAAGGGCGTAAGAAGGCCTCGTGTGGCATTCCATCAGCGCCGGCCATCCATGCCCTCAAAAGGGCTTCGAGGGTCGGAGCATGGTGGAACATCCAGCTGCCATCGCCTGTGGTAGAATTTCGTATGGAACGTCGCTCAAGCTGTGAGCAACGGACGGCCCGCCTGTCGTCAGCCGCCGGCCTTCAATGCCCAGCCAGCAAATCCGTACCAGGCTGACCGAGCATGGTGAGCCCGTTATCCATGGACCATGGGCCGGGGCAGGCTAGCGAAGAGGATTGATATCTCGCACCGCTGCCGCCCACCCAAGGGATGTGACTTGGGGGCCGATGAAACTGGAAGGTCGCTGACCTTGTTCTTGGCTCCTCTTCGGTCCCTCTCTCATACGATGTGTGTGCCAACCGCACCAACGGGCCCCATAATATCAACATGGCCTGAGCCGCGCCCGTCCTAGGTGATAGTCAGCTCCGCAAAGGCATGGCATTGTGGAGGATGAAGTAACAAGCCCCCCCCACAGTAGTGTACAACTGGCCCGGCCCTTCGCCAGTATCCCAAGTTCCATTCACGGACGAGGGCGGTTTTTTAGCGTCCGATCCAGGTATGGGAGCCACTAGGAGCTTGATTCGCTTTGGGAAGCCTCTTTGGGAACGCGATACCAGGGATGCTCAATTCCGCACCGCAACCTGCCCCTCACGTGCCAACCTTGAATTGCGATGGTCACCTCAGTGGCTGAGTTGAAGTCCACTGAAAGTAGAGGGTGATAAACAAGTCCTCAATGTATCAATCGCCGAGCTGGCTCGGAACTTAAGATCTGGAGGTGTGGGAATGGGTGCGTATAGCGGAGGACCAAGACTCCCGTCCACTCGCGTCGGATTCAGTCGTAGTCTGTAAATGTGTTGCTGGGGCCACTGCCTCTTCATCTAGTGCTGCCTACCTACGCAAGTAGGTGCGCTATTTGCCGAATTGGAAGTGACTCTTACGTGCGTGGTGAACGGCACACTCTGGATCAGCCTTGCGACGCCAGCGTCGCATGAATCGGGAATTGTGTGCTCTT